>NC_056730.1:127904929-127988865 GCF_019279795.1 Protopterus annectens | reverse complement strand
GTAATGGGAATGTGGTCTATTTATGTGGTTTTCTGATGTTGATATTGCTAAGAAGATAAGTGAGGGTTTCAATGAGTGATTTTCTATTAAGTCAGGGTTTGGGGTGTGGGAGGGAGGGGTGCGGTACAGCAGTTTGAAGGGAGAGATTGTTCAGAAATAGTTGTTTAAGGATGTTGAGTTTGACAGGATATTAGGCCCTTAAAGTTCCACCGTTCAAGATTTATTTAATTTTCCAATTGGGTTTAGTTATTAGGAAAAGCCCAGTGAGTTTAAGCTGATTCATCATTTATCCTACCCTGAGGGGGACTTGGTAAATAATTTCATCATCATATCAAATTCTCAGATGCAGTATGCTGCCAGAAATTCTCAAGGCAGTCCCAAAGTGAAGCAGGCTGTGCTAGTGCACATAAAGTCGAATGTACACAAAATGTTGAGCACTTTCATCTCTACATAAAGAACTTCATCATCACATTAAATTGAAACACACCACCGCTAAATATAAAATTAAATAGGACATATGCATTAAGCAACCAATCATATCCAGGACCATCATCATCATCAGCCCCCCTTTTCCCATTTTTCTACATGGGGTCAGGGTATTGTGTTAACTGTCGCCACCTCTCTCGATTCAGTTCTTCTTCAACACTCATGCCTGACTGTTGCAGTGCTTCTTTCACACAATCCATCTACCTCTTTGCTGGATGTCCTCACTTCCTCTTACCTTCTTCCTGTCTGTCCCAAATCTTCCTCACCAGATAGTCTTCTGCTTTTTTACACATGTGCCCAAACCACAGTAATCTGTTCTCTTTGATCTTTTCTGCAATTGGAGCTACTTTGGCTTGTACTCTTATGTCCTCATTTCTTTGTCTGTCCCACAGTGTGCATCCTACCACCTTTCTCAGGCACTTAATTTTCATCACGTCTTGCTTCTTCAACTGTTCTGCATTTTCTGCCCAGGTTACTGTACCATACAGTAGTTGCACCATTGTCTTGTACACCTTACTTTTTAGCTTCTTTGGTATTCTTCTGTCATAGACTATACCTGATACTCTATTCCATTTGGCTGCGGATCCGTGATTCTAGCTTTGACCTCTTCATTCAGACTACCCTTCTCCTGAACTACCCCTCCCAGTTACTTGAAGTTGTTTACCTGTTCCACTATCTTCCCTTCTATCTCTATTCTCAGCTTCTTCTGATTTCCCAATTTGCTGCCATTACCACCATTTTATCTGTGCTTATTTTCTTCCCATGTGCCTTGGGTTTTGCATTCCATTCTTCTATCCTTTGTTGAAGTTCTAGCTCAGAGTGTGCCTGTGCTGCCACATCGTCTGCATACAGCAGTGTCAAAGGAAAAAAACTTCAAAGACCAATACATGTAAGGTTCAGTTAAGGCACTTTAATTTACTTGCAGCAAGGAGACAAAAGCATGCAAATACAAGGATTTGTCTAACTACTAACAGGAAGTATGTTCATTCTTATACTGTTTTATAAGACATGGCCTTCTAAGCTGACATAATCAAACACAACTTTAAGCATTGTACTACAGCAGATGTTACTTCAGATTTTCTGCTGACATGAATAGATTTGTGAGAAACTTTTCAGAAAAATAACCTGGCCTTGGTGACCAGTACTTTATTTACAAGCGTCTATTGTACACTATTACTTTTCAAGGTACTTTTCTAATACAGATACAAGCAAATGCTGATTGCAGTTCATATTTTCAAGCAGGCTTTTTCCTAATTATCTGTTATTTCTACAGCTGTGTATGTTCTCATAGCACAGTGGAACTTCTTGTCTAAGTTTCATACAAGCAGTATTGTTCTATTCATTATTTTCCTAACACAAGCAGAAATCATCTGCTTCTCAGTAAATTTCCAAGGCACAAGCAAGATTTAGCTGACAGTACAAGGTCAAAAAGCAACTGCAGTTTGTACAGATTTATGCAGTATGAAATAGAATAAATATGTTAACTCTTTTAGGCTCTGAATGCACTAAGCATATTACTAATACACACATTAATACATATTTTTCTAACATTTCCCCCCTATTAATACTTTTATTCTACTTTCAGAATAAGCATAAACAGTTTGTTTTCTTCTTCTAACCTCTTCCACTCAGGATTTGCAGTTAAGAGAGTCACTCAGTTTAAACTTATGAAAGCATTTTCAGTCTTTTAACAGTTCTTCATACTCAGTACTTTGATACAAGGTTTCAGAAACTGACATGTCTATAAAGTCTTTAATCAGTCTTTTCATGCAGGGGATACCACAATAAACACATACTCCCAGTAGGAGCATACCTACACAAATGGCAATCAGGATGTTTATTAGGATGGTACCCCACCCCCCAAACCATTTCTGGAAAAAGTCCGTCAGTGGGTTTGGGCCTGGTTTGGTCATGGCCGACACTTGCTGAATCACCTCAAGATGATTGTCTATCTCATGTTTATGGTCAGGAATATACGAACAGCGTTCTTCTTGGATTAAAGTGCACATACCACCTCTCGCCGCTAGGGTGAAGTCGAGAGCCATGCGGTTTTGGAGCACTACAATTCTCATAGTATTCAGTTCATCAGTCACCGATTTGAGAGCAGAAAAAGTTGCGTTGCTCATTACTTCGAGAAGTTTTGACAGTTTTCTCAGCTCCCAGATCGATTTCACTGCTCCATATGCTGGCAATATGCCTGCCTACGATATAACGCTATCACTCAAATCCATGTGTGTCAGTCCTTTGCCCAGAGAGTGATGGTCTTTCCAACATGCATCGATTTGTCCTACTGGATTTACAGGTTTCTTGACTTCTCGGACATTTCAAATTTTCCCATGAGGCAAATCTGCAGTGTGTCATATGGCCGGAACCAGGTAACCCAAAAAACAACTGCCGGACCAATTCTCAGGTAATCATTTGTATGCCTTTCTGCCACACACAAAATAACAATCCTCTACTTTAGTAGTAACCTTGCTATGAATGTTCACTCGCCATGCATGAAACATTTTTCTATCAATTATAGACAGCTGTTTATAAAGAACAGAATTATGTTTTACTTCATCAAGTGTTTTGTGCATCAATCCAAGAAATGAATTATAGTTTGTATTACAATAAAGATCTACTTTGTTTCCTTTAGTATAACATTTATAAGGAACAGTCACATTGCAATTGCTCCAACCCACCTGAACAGTATCATTTTTATAAAAACACACAGTTCCCTTTTGTGGAACAGACAAGTGCAATGCTATTTTATCTTGTGCTGTAATGGTTGAGGTATCATAAATCAAGTTCTCCCAGGTCTCATTGACCCCTAGGGGGACTGTAGTCATTAATAACCCCCCGTATGCTGTCGGCAAAGCTGTGCAAATCCAGCAATTCGAAACATTGAAAGTCTCAGCATACACATATTTAATTGCCTGGTAAGTTTTAAAGTTTGGATGCCAGTTTATGAGTAATGCTTCACATTTATTCAGTTCAGTCTGTGTGGCTGGGAAAAGAAAAGGCCACATAAAAAAAGATTATTGTCACAAATACAGTTAACAGGATGATTATGCAATACTTCTCTGGAAATGGTTGTTCTGCATTCCTGTTTCTTCTGGACTCTATCATTTTTGCTCTTGGCATGTGACAAGATTTTTGTCTAGTTCAAAGTCTTTAACTAATTTACAGTGCGTCAGGTGGATCCAAGTGGCACGCTTCACGATCTTGACTGCAGCGGGTATTGACAAAAGCACTTGATATGGACCTTCCCACTTTGGAGATGCCCAATTCTTCTTTTTGACCACCTTCAGCCAGATCCAAGTTCCAGGGGGCACTGCCACTTCTGATGGTCTGGTTCGTTCTTTATCTGAAACAGAATTTAACTGCAACAAATGTTTAGAATTTAATAACTTACGCATATACTCTGCTAATGTACCATCAGCTTCCTGGTCTGCGGGCATGAGAGATTTCCACTGAGGTATATAGTAAGCCCTTCCAAAGAGCTTTTTGAAAGGAGTCAATCCTTTTGCATTTGGAACAGTTCTCATGCTCAACAGTGCCAGGGTCAGACAGTACATCCAATTCCTCTGTGTTTCTGATATTAACTTTCTTAGCTTACTCTTTAAAATCCCATTATGCCTCTCTACTAGCCCTGCTGATTGTGGGTGATACGCACAATGATTCTTTAAAAAAATTCCGAAATATTTACTTAGCTGTTGTATGGTCTGATTCATGAAGTGCGTGCCATTGTCTCTGTAGATCCTTTCTGGAATGCCAAATCTAGGGATGATTTCTTTGACAAGGACTTTGGCCACCATTGTAGCATCTGGATTTTTAGTCGGAAAGGCTTCCACCCATCTGGAAAACATATCTACAATGACAAGACAATACTTCTTATTTTCACATTTATTCAACTCTATGAAATCCATACAGATAGTATGAAATGGATACGGTGGTGTAGGGAAACTCCCTTGCTTGGGCTTTAACACCCCTTGTGCATGATGTTTATTACAGGTGTGGCATAACGAACAGAATTTTTTAGTGTAATTTGAGAAGCCATATATCGTGAACACTTGGTTCACCAGCTGTAACATCCCCCCTGTTGAGACATGGCTCAGCAAAGCTGCATATCTAAACAAATTAGATGGCAATATCGGTTTCCTTTCTTTAGAGATGTACAGCCCCTTTTCAAGAATTGCTCCTCGTTTTGCCCATCTTTGTTTTTCAGCTTTCGTAGTAAGTGTCTGCATTGTTTTTAACATTTCTAAGTCTAAAATCTCAGAGGGTTGTAATTCCTCATTCAAAAGAAATGCTTCTGATGCTGCCTGCTTTGCAGCTGTATCAGCTCTCGCATTACCTTTTGAAATCCTGTCCTGTTGCTTGGTATGAGCTGTGCATTTACAAATAGCTACTTTCTGAGGTAACTGAATAGATTCTAAAAGATCTAAAATAAACTGTGCATGATTAATCGGTTTGCCAGTAGATGTTATCATTCCTCGATTTTTCCACTGTTGCGCAAAAACATGTACAGTAGAAAAAGCGTACTGGCTGTCAGTAAAAATGTTCACACATTTAACCTTTGCTAAGGTACATGCCCATGTCAAGGCAATCAATTCTGCTGACTGTGCAGATAAACTGTGTGGCAAAGATTTCGCTTCTATAATGTCTGTGTCAGAAACTACTGCATATCCTACTAGGTTCTGTCCTGCAGGACCCCTTTTGCATGAGCCGTCCATGTAGTATGTCACCTCGGCATCATCCAAGGGAACATCCGTAAGGTCTTTTCTAGGCAGTGTCTTTTGCTCAATCACCTGCAGGCAGCTGTGTGGTGTGCCATCTGCAGGGGTTGGGAGCAAGGTAGAAGGGTTCAAGGTTGTACATCGTTCAATTGTCATATGAGCTTGGCTCAACAATATAGTCATACAGGAAAGATGCCTAGCAGGGGAAAGATATGCTACCTTTTCTTGTAGTAAAATAATCGTGACTGCATGAGGCACTCTCAATGTGAGAGGGTGGAACAACACTACTGAGGCCGAAGCCTGTACTGTCATTGCAGCTGCAACTACTGCTTGTACACAGTGAGGTAAAGACCATGCCACTGGGTCCAGTTGTGATGAATAATAAGCAATAGGGCATTGCTTGTCCCCATGCTGCTGCATTAACACTGATGTCATATAACCTTGCTTACAAACTACAGTTTGGAAAAAACGTTTATGATAGTTTGGTAATCCTAAAACTAGTGAGGACGCTATTAACTGTTTCAGTTTGCAGAAGGCAGATTCTGCTTCTGGTGTCCATTGTAACAAATCCTGTGCTGCCATAGGGTTTTTATAAATCAGGTTAGTCAATAGTAAAGATTCCAAGGCATAGTTTGGAATCCAGCTCCGACAAAAATTAGTTGTACCCAGGAAGGACATCATTTCCTTCTTGGTAGTGGGCTTTGGTGCTTGTAAAATCGCTATTTTTCTGTCCTCATCTAATGTCCTACCCTCCTTGGTTATTACATATCCTAGGTATTTAACTTGTTTTTTTCCAAAGCTGCAGTTTATTTTTGTTTACTTTATGTCCTTCAGTGGCTAAAAATTGTAATAGCGCTATGGTATCTTCTTTACAATCTTGCTGGGTGGGGGACGCCAGCAGGATATCGTCAACATAAAATATCGTCAACATAAAGCAAAATCTGACTACCTCTCGGTGGGGTAAATCCCGCCAAGTTGCTTGCCATTTCTTGTGAGAATATTGTTGGACTTTCACAATACCCCTATGGTAGTCACGTATATGTATACCTTTTCCCCTGAAATGTAAATGCAAACCAATACTGGCTGTCAGGGTGTATCGGTATCGAGAAGAACGCATTGCTGATGTCTACCACAGAAAAATATTTCTGTTGAGGTTTTAAATCATTCAATAGGGTGTGTGGGTCTGGCACTGTAGGTGCCCTTGGTATTACTGCGTCATTTACAGCTTGTAAATCTTGGACCATACGCCACTCCCCATTCACTTTCTTAACAGGAAATAAGGGTGTGTTACATGGTGAATCAGGAGATTCCACCAGCACCCCTTCCATAAGTAAAGCTGCTATAATAGGTTTGATTCCTACCTCTGCATCTTTTTTTAAGGGATACTGTCTTTTTTGTGGTCTAAATGCTGACTTTGGCGTAATAGTAACTGGTCTCGCTGTACGAATAAGTCCTACATCTCATTTTCCTGTTGACCAGAGAGTTTCTGGTATACTCTGTAAGGCATTCTCTTCCTCCTTCAATAGGAGTGCTGATCAGCTGTCCTTGCTAGACTGCAAGTGTACAGCTGGGTGGGTCTGAGTTATCCAATTCAACTTCTGCACTTGTATTCCCTGTTCTGACAGTTCTAACTCTGTTTCTCCCATCTCGTGACTTTTTCTCCCAAGTCTACCCATTTCACATTTTTGTCCTTAGTTAAGCTAACGTGTGGTAATCGATTAGATTTGTAAAGTGCAAAGAACTCCTGGGGCAATGAACAGCTGGCTACACTGTTCCCTTCTGTGTCCAATTACAGATTACGTAATACCAATCTGTTTGCACGATTTCTAAACAATTCTTGCTCATATTCCTTATCAGGTCCTGGTGTATTACAATAATACAGAGTACAGTGCAACAAATGCTGTTTATCAATGTCAAGGGAGGGGAACTTGCTGATGGCTACATTCATCAACTCCTCGGTCACCTCCCTGGACCAGTCGTAACGAAGTTCTGGCTGTACTAATAAAACATTCCACCCTCCAATTGCACTGCAAAGGTATCAATTTGTCGCTGTGCTTCCATACCCTGCATAGTCGGAACTACTGCTATACCAAATAGCTGCATAAGATCTCTGCCCAAGAGGTTTACTGGGCATTTTGCAGAAACAACAATTTTGCTTTTCTGGGTCAATCCTGAAACAGGATCAGTCATCACAATATTATGGGAGAGGGGCTCCTGATACAGCTGTCCATTAGCTGCTTTCACTAATATGTAATCAGGTGACTCTGAGTTCTCTGGCAGTTTGGAGGGATGTATCAGGGTCCGTGAGGCCCCTGAGTCACACAAAAATGTGACTTCCCACCCTTCTACCAGGAGTGTGACTTCTGGATTTGTGTCTGCTAAATAGAGCTCTAAGCTCAATAAAGCCAAATCCAATATTTCATTTTCTTCACTATCCATGACTTCCTGCACTTCCTCTATTTCTTCTGTCACATTCTCTACTCTCTCTTATCACATTCTCATTTGTCCCTTCTCTGCTATCCCCTTCTAGTCATTCCTGACTATCATATAGTCACTCCTCATCCTCCTTATCTTCCGTGGTTGCCTTCTTATTTGTCTTGCAATCCCTTGCCAAGTGTCCTTTCTTACCGCATTTAAAACATACACCCCATTTCTTTCGCCCTTCAAAGTCCTCTGATCGTTGATCAGATTGTTTGTTTCCCTGGGCATTTTTCTTGCCCTTTTTCCTGGACTGTACTACATATACTTCTGCTCCATCTTCTACAGAAAATACTTGGGCTTTCTTTTTCTTTTTGCTATTAAAATGCCTTTCGGCATGTCTAGCATATTCAAGCAATGACTGTAATCTGCTTGTACGATGATATACCATGTGTTTTGTAATGAAACTGCTTATAGGTGCAATACTGCCTTTCAAAAATGCATTCTTTAACTGCTGCTCATATGGAGAATTGTGTGTCTGATCTTCAGGAACCTGCATTCCACAATGGTTATTAAAACATTCTAATAGTCTGGCATAATATCGGTCAATAGCTTCACCTTCCTGTTGGATGCATTGATTAATGCAAGTCCAGTCTGTCCTAGGCTTCCATTTCTCAGAGATTCGGTCTGTAAGACCTTTCACTCTGTTGTCTAACTCTGCGCTGCTATGTGGGAGGGGCCTGAGCGCAATATCATGGGGATTCCAGTCGTCACTAATCATGTGCCAATCTGGTCCCACAATTTGTCTGACTACTTTTTCTACCTCTTCTCCATTTAAATTATAACTCAGCCTCATTCCTTGCAAATCTTCTAAGAACTTTCTAAAATTAACTTTCGGATGGGGAATTCCCTCAGTGGCTTTCCGGATGTCTTCCGGAGTCCAGGGTCTATACACTAGAATAGTTGGGTCCTGACCTTCTTGCCCTGCCTGAGGATTAGGCACTTCTATAAGTGGGCATATTTCTTCTTCACTCATATATCGTGAATTTCTACCCATTTGATATAACTCAATGTCCCCTTTTGAGTTTCCTGCCCGTGTTCGAGACCTGGTCTCGACGGGATCTCTAACAAACAGTTTCGCTTTTGTAACGTCTCTACTTACAGTGACAGCAGAATATCGCAGGGGTGGACTAATTTGTTCACTTGCCTCATATTCCGGTAACGGAGGAGGAGGGGCTGATGCTATTACTAAATTATTGTCCTCCTTATCTAAAAACATTGCTTTTGAATTAGTCTTTTGTTCCCTTTGGTTTACTTCCTCAATCCACCTGTGTGCCTGAGGAATTCCTAATTGACGTTGATTTTTTACCCGACCTCTAGAATCGGTTTTAAGCTGTTTGACAAGTGAGGATTTTTCTAGTTTACCATCAAATTCATATTTATTAACCCATTTTGAGTAATATTTAATATTATCAGCACGCTGTGACTGCATGTATTTCGTGTCTTCGGTTAACAGCGGATTTTGGGACCTTTTTGTACAATTATTACGCATTTTGTTCTACCCTTTGAATCATTACGTAACACCTTATTCTTATGTTGTACCACGGATATTTTTATAGGCTCTTCAGAATGACTGCCTACCTGCTCTGTTTCCCTGATCTATGACAAGACAGTAATCTTTCTGTCCCTGACTTATAAACAAAGTCTCTAACAGAACAAATACAGATCTAGTCCCTGATCTAAAACAGAAAAGAAGGTAGATTCACCTTACCTGAGCCTTCGTGATTGATCACCTGGTTCGAGTAAACCTGTCCTTCAGTCGCAGATCAGAAAGTGGCTGGCCAAAAGTACGACAATTCAGTCGGAGGACTTTTCAAATAAGAAGAACCAATGTGGTTTCTTCCCCGTATGGTTTCAAGCCACCTGGCCTGTCTGATCCGAGGCGAAGTGAAGGTTTCCGGTCCGAAGGACCAATCTGTCAAAGGAAAAAAACTTCAAAGACCAGTACACGTAAGGTTCAGTTAAGGCACTTTAATTTACTTGCAGCAAGGAGACAAAAGCATGTAAATACAAGGATTTGTCGAACTACTAACAGGAAGTATGTTCATTCTTATACTGTTTTACAAGACATGGCCTTCTAAGCTGACGTAATCAAACACAACTTTAAGCATTGTACTACAGCAGGTGTTACTTCAGATTTTCTGCTGACATGACTAGATTTGTGAGAAACTTTTCAAAAAACAACCTGGCCTTGGTGACCAGTACTTCGTTTACAAGCGTCTATTGTACACTGTTACTTTTCAAGTTACTTTTCTAATACAGATACGAACAAATGCTGATTGCAGTTCATATTTTCAAGCAGGCTTTGTCCTAATTATCTGTTATTTCTACAGCTGTGTATGTTCTCATAGCACAGTGGAACTTTTTGTCTAAGTTTCATACAAGCTGTATTGTTCTATTCATTATTTTCCTAACGCAAGCAGAAATCATCTGCTTCTCAGTAAATTTCCAAGGCACAAGCAAGATTTAGCTGACAGTACAAGGTCAAAAAGCAACTGCAGTTTGTACAGATTTATGCAGTATGAAATAGAATAAATGTGTTAACTCTTTTAGGCTCTGAATGCACTAAGCATATTACTAATACACACATTAATATATATTTTTCTAACAAGCAGCTTTGCTGATCCATCCCCTTCAACCTGTTTGCTACAGCAGCTTTGCTGATCCATCCCCTTCAACCTGTTTGCTAATGTAGTCCATCACCAGTATGAACAGCAGTGGGCTCAGAGCTGAACCCTGATGTACCCCCTACTCCCATCAGGAACCCCTCTGTAAGGCCGAACACTGTTCATACTTGAGTCATTGAGTCCTTGTACATAGCCTGCACTGTTACCAATGTTTCTGGGACTTCAAACCAGCTTTCTTAGGACCTTTTCATATGCTTTCTCCAAGTCTAGGAATGTTCAGTTGGACTCTCTCCTCACCTCTAACTTCTTCTCAAGTATCTGTCTCAATGCAAACATCGGGTCAGTTGTGCTGCATCCTGATCTGAATCCAAACTGTGCATCTCCCATATTACATTCTACTACTCACTGTATACATTTATCAGTCACCCTCTCCAGAACTTTCATGCAGTGTGATAGGAGTTTGATGTTTCTTGTACTGGCTACAGTTGTGGATGTCCCTTTTGTTCTTGTACACTGGCATGAGTATGCTTATTCTCCAGTCATCTGGGATATGCCTTTTTCTCCACACTGCTAGTAGTCCCTCAGGAGCCATTTCTTCCCAATGTAACCCAGCATCTTTATCATATATGTTGTGACGAGCCTGCTGCTTTCCCCTTAGTGGTGTTCTTACTGTTCTCATTGTAGGCTGTTTCTGGGGCAGTACAGCTTCTATGGCATTTTCTTCATTCAAAAGCTGCTGGAAATACTCCTTCCATCTGCCTTTAATGTCCCCTGGACTGGTGTGCAGGTTGTTGCTGGCATCCCTTATGAAGGGTGTCTGCTTCTTTAGCTTTCTGTCTTTGGCTTGCAACCTGATATAGTTTTTTTGTGCTCCTTACTGAGTCACTTTCCAGAAGTTAGTACAGTGCCTGTGATGCCCTATTCTTTGCTATTGCAACTTCTTTCTTACTTTCTTTGTTAGCCAACCAGCAGTCCTTCCTAGCCTGGTCAGTCTTTTCTACCTCCCACTTCTTCCTGCACTCCTTTTTTTGATGACTTCCTGGACTTCTGCATTCCACCACTGTCTACCAGCTTTCCTTATGTACCTTATTTCCATACCTAGCTCGGCCACATATCTTTTTCTGTAGTCCTAACACGTGCTGTTTTTAGGCACTGCCGTTCTTCTTCAACTCCACCTATTCCCTCCTCTTCTTGGGGTACTAGAGCCCTAAGTATTTCTTTCAACTATTGTGCTTTCTCTCCAGTCAACTTCCAGGTCTTCAGCCTGGTCTGTATTGACCTTAGATCCTTCTCTGACCACTGCTTACAGCTGATTGTGGAAACTAGTGGTTTATGCTGTGTGCTGACTGTTTCACTGGGGATGATTTTGCAATCATGGATTCTACCCCAGTGCCTTTTCCTTACTATGAGGAAGTCTACCTGAGTTGCATGTTGGCTACTCTTGCATGTGATCTTGTGACTGTCTCTCTTTCTGAACCATGTGTTGGCTATATTTTCCAGCCAGAAGTCTACAATGGCTTCTCCTTCTTTATTTCTGTTGCCCCACCCATGTAGATTCAGGCAGTCTTCATCTCCTGTTCTGTCTTTCCCAATATGTGCATTCAAGTCACCCATTATCAACCCCAATTCATGTTGTTTTGCTGTATCTAGTAGGTCCTGCAACTACTGTCTGAATGTACTCTTTCTCTATCACAGCCCTGCTGTGGGGCATAGGCTGAGATTATGAATACTGCCCTGCCATGAGTCTGTCATTAATTCTGATAATATCCCTTACTGACTTCTGAAGCTTCTCTCTCACCACAATTCCTACACCATTTCTAGCCTGCCCTCCATCTGAGTAGTAGACTCTGGATCCCAAGCCAAGTGGCTTTGCTGCACTGCCCTTCCATCTCATCTCTTGGATACATAGGATGTGCAGCCTCCTCTGTATCATCATGTCATCCACTTCCAAGCTGCATCCTGTCAGTGAACCTACATTATGCGTAGCAATTCTCAGTTCATGTTTGGCAGGTTGGTTGGCTTTACATCCAGCTTTTGCACAACAGTGCTATCCCCAGGCTGGGCAGCTTATTGAGCTAGCACTGCTGGGCTTTATGGCAGGCACACACTGACCAGTAGGGGCACATATACTCCTCCCACCATTAGCAAGGGTCCCTGGCATGAGTCAGAGTAGGCCTCGTCCTCAACCCGTTTATCATCGGTAACTACCCATGCCCATTTTTGGCGACATTAGTCAACATGACCAAATCACCTAGAGTCATATTTTACACCATTGAGTGGCTAGCCCTGTCACGGTGTGCAGTCTGTGATCCATGTTCTCCTGTCTTGAGGATACTGTGCACAACAGTAGATGACTAAAGCGGTTGGTCTGTACAACTCTTCCCCCTATAGGGCACCATGTAGAGTGTGCACTGCTGCTCACAGTTCCATTCATTGGTAAGTTTGAAATGGAAACAGCATGTTTTTCAGACATGAGAGAAATCCCACAGAGACACAGGGAGAACATGCAAACTGGTCAGAGGTCAGGATCGAACCTTGTGCATGGGAGGCGAAGACCTTAACTGCTAAGCCATCTGTTCAACACTCAGTTGAAAAATTAAAGTAACAGCAGTTGAACAATAAAATCCTTAATGCAATAAATCAACATAAACCTAGTCTAAGCATATACAGAACAAAATGAAATATAGCTAAAAGGGTAAAGATACAACCAGGATAAACAAGGCATAACCTCCAACTACAATTTAGCTGTATGCATTTTGAGAACACAGTTAAGTGAAATCATCATTTAAACTAGGGGGCTGGTCAGCTTCTAATCTAAGCTGCCAGAGAAGCTCATGGTACTCTAGTTTCTGTTCCCAGGAACCGCCACTTACATTTGGTAAAACTTGTACTAGTATAAAAATTAAAAACATTTTACTGTTAGGGCAAACCTGTTTATGTGTAAACAAAGCATTATTAACACTGAGTTTTTTTTAAATCATGCATAAGTTCATAAATTTATTTATTTTGTTTATTTATTGCATTTGTTTACCGGGAAAGTCCACTGGGCCTAAAAGAGCCCATTTTCGGTGGAGGCCCGGGGAGAAAAGCTCCAACAAGAACATAGATGCAGAAAAAAAATTAAGCATGAATTGGTACAGAAGTAGAAACAATGTTACACATAGTGGTTACAGTAATATATACAGAATATATACATAAGTCAGGAATTTAGTTGGTTTGATTACAGTAAGATATACAGAATATATACATAAAAGCAGGAATTTAGTTGGTTGCTAGATGAATTCAAAATGCTAAAAACGGAGATGAATTAATCAGCATTATTGTACCAGTATCAACAAGTGAAAGAAAAAAAAATAAATATGGAGAAAGTATCAGTCACTTGTAGTAAAAAGTATAGGAATTTAGTTATAATATAAGGAGAAGAAAGAGGTTAGGTTGTAGAGCAGGTACATTGTCAGGAAGAGTTGAGATGATTTTTCAGTATTTGTTTGAAGGTGGTGGTGCTACCTGTGTTTCTTATAGAAGGAGGAAGCGAGTTCCATAATTTGGCGATGGTGAAGGAGTAGAGCAGTTGACTAGCTGGTAGGGTGGGCTTTTCTACTTTTAGAAGTAGATGATTTTCAGATCTTAGTTGCAGGTTGGGTTGGTATTTGGCAAGTAGAGCTGAGAGAGCAGGACAGTCTGTAGATTATTTTGTGTGCTGTAGTTAGCTGCGTGAATGAGAGATGGTGAGGGAGTTCCAGCCACCCTAATTGTTTCAGTGAGTTACAGTGGTGGGATGAAAATTTGGCCTTGGTGGCAAATTTGGCTATTCTGTTGTTACACATATCAAGTTTGGATTTTGTAGAATTTTAGATATTAGTGAGGAGAGGGGCACCAAAAAGGACACAAGGTAACAAAAATGTAGTTACAAGGGTTTGTCTAGTAGGGAGGCTAAGAAAGTCTTGGTGCCTGTACAGCATACCAAGCTTTTGGTGTGTTTTTTGATGTTACTGTTTATGTGTAGGTCAAAGTTTACGTTTTCATCTATAATAATGCCTAGTAATTAGTATGTAGAACAACTTCTATAGTGTTATTGTCTTGGGCTTGTATACTGAAGAGTTTTTTTTATCTAGGGGAGTGGTTTTCTTAGGGGTAACAATTACTAGTTTAGTTTTTTTTTGGATTTAGGGCAAGATGATAATTAAGCATCCAAGATTCAGTAGAGGTGAGGGCATTCTGAGTGATCTGCTGGAGTTCAGAGCTGGAATTTGCAGTGCATATTATTGTAGAGTCAGCAGCATACTGGATTACTGAGCATTGTGGGAGAGTGGTGTGAAAGTTGTTAATAAAGATGCTAAATAAGACAGGACCAAGTATGGAGCCTTACAGTACCCCTGTGGAAGTATTGAGGAAGGGAGAGTAAGACTGTTGCCATTTGCTGGATTGCTGTCTATTGGAGAGATAGCTATTGAACCATTGTAGAGTAGGTGGGGAAATGTGGAGGGCAGATAGTTTACAGAGGAGGATAGTGTGGGAAGGTGTATCGAAAGCTTTGGAGAGGTCGAGGAAAAGAGAAGCAATTATTTTATCAAAATCCCGTGCCCGGTTAACTGTATCAAGGAAGGAGAGTAGGGCAGTAGTGGTGCTGTGTTCTTGTCTGAAACCATGCTGAGTGGGTGACAGAATTTGATTTTCAAGCAAGTGGTTGAGGAGTTGGGCATGGATGCATTTTTACAGTATTTTAGAGAGGGGTGACAGAATAGCTATGAGTCGAAAGTTTGTGGTGTTTGTGTATGCGCTGCCTTTGTGTAAGGGGAGAATGAATGCTTTTTTCCAGATGTCTAGTACAAGGGACTGTTTAATATATCTGTTAATGAGTATGCTGATGGGATAAGCTATAGAGTTTGTAGCTAGCTGCAGGAAGTGTGGGGGCATTTTTTAAGAGCATGTTCAGTGTTGGCAATATAAAAATAGTGGCAAAAATTGCAAAAAGAGCAAGATAAGTGACTCTTGATGAGTTACAATCACAAGCTTGATGCAGTTTAAACACAAAATGAATGCTTTTCAATTTTAAAGTTTGGCCCACAAAAATAAACTTTGAATAGCTCTCATATTTTCTCATTCCTTTAGGCTCTTTGGTAGAAACATTTATAACATCAGTTGTAGTTGACTCCAACTTTTACTTTAAATTAAAATGCCTCTTGTACACAAACTGGGGACCTAACCCAGTACATTATGTAACTTACTGCCATGTTCTATAACTTTCCAGTTGCTAGTCAGTACCTCCTTAATAGCATTACAACAATGGCCATATTTTACAATCATAGTTTTTTCATAGTCCGAGGGCAAAGCATGTAGAGTATCTGTAGTCTGAGGACCTACAGTATACCTAACAATGGAAAAAGAATTGTCTGCTCTTTTTGTGCAAACCTCATCCCTAATGTTATTCAGTATGTTAAGTGGGTAGCCTTTTGGGAATAAATTTATTAATTTGTGGATCTCAAGCAAAAACTAGTCCTCCTCTGACACAAATCTCGAAACGTACCATCTGAACTTTCACAAGACTTTTTTTCTGTGTGAAAGAATAGTTAGTAGAATAGTACAGGAAAGTGTTGAAGTAAGTGGGTTTCCTGTAAACCAAAGAACTGAATCATGTCCACACATTTCACCAGAGAGTAATATCTAAATAGTTATTTTTTTCAATGGAGTAAGAAAACGTAAATTTTAAAAACTCTGTTGATGCATTTAAATAATCTATAAATTTCTCCACCTCTGTTATACTAGCTTTCCATACAATAAATACATCACACAAAAAGCAGAAATAGGTGGCAATAACACCCATAAAGTTGGATTTAAAAAACAAGTACTGCTTTCATTACCAAAGAATTATATTTGCATATGTGGGGGTGCAAGCCTCTTCCATCACTACCTTAGATATTTGTCTAAAATATTCACCTTCACAGTAGAGGAAATTGTTGTAAAGAATTAATTCCATTAGCTCTGTTAACATGTTAACATTTTTAGACGGGATATCTGCAAAGCTTACACAAGCTTCTCTAAACCACACAAGACCAAGGAAGTGGAGTATACAAGAAAAAAGGTTGACAGCATCAACGGTGACCAATAACCACTCATCGTGCATCATATACCTTAAAACGTCCCATGAATTGCACAAAATATATACATAGTCCTTATTTTTTTTTAAATACCATCAGTATAGATGGCTAAAGGATTGGGTGTTAGATTCAGCAGCCAAAACAATGGGAAATAAAGTAGGATCATCTAGTTCCTTATGATGGTCAACTTTCAGAAACTTATAAAGGCTATAGGCAATGGCATCCTGATCAAAAAGGTCCTGTAAAAACAAGTCAATTTTATAATAAGAAATATTAATCTAATTTCTGGAAAGTTTACGATATTGTAATTCATTATTTAAAAGTTTACTTTCTGGACAAATAGTCAATTTGGTCCATAATAACCACCCCCCCCCTTTATTGGGTTTCGTTATTCTTAACTCATGGTTACTAATTAATTCATTTTTTAGACCTAGTGGATTTTTAAGGGTCTATATTATATGAATGAAAGTTCATAATATCGAACGTCTGAAGAGCGAAAATGCCGGACCTCGAAGTGCTTCTTGTGGGATCGCAGTACAGTGAAGGTCAGAATATTTGCCCTTTCCTCACTGTAGTGTGATCTCGGAGTTGGTATATAAATTTAGCGGGGGAGTTTGGGGGGGTGCAGCCCCCCCCTACAATAAGGAGTTCGAGGTCCAGCATTTTTGCTCTTTAGAGCATTCGATATTATGAACTTTCATTCATATAATATAGACCCTATATTAACCTCTTTGGCAGTCCGAGAGGATAGCCCAAAGAATGAATGGTCATACAGGAACAAGGGGGTTAGGCAATTGCTAATGAGTCATTGTACCAAGAAACGTTGCCCCTACAGATACAGGCGATAGACTGTCCCTGCGCTAATATATCTTCTTTCAGTTTTCCAGGGTGTACTGGGAATATTCAGCATCCCTTTTATGATGAACTAAGTAACAGGCTGGTGGTCAGTGAATACAAGGGATTTAAGATATTTAATTAAAGTCATATATTTATTGAAAGTAACCATTTTAATTTATTTAGTAAATGCTTTACATTTGTTCCTTCTTTCCATTATGATATTGCAAATCTACTGGTAGATTTTAAGTTGTTCATTAGAAAACTAAATTTAAAGGTCATGTTTCATGACTTTCCCAATGCACCCACATGTATTACGTTTATGCCTGCCAGTACTTTTAACCCCGTTTTGCATTCTACTCTGCTGCTATATGAAAAATATTGTAAAAAGGATTTAAGAAAGGTACTTCAGCAGTCACAGTTTAAGCATGTTAGCAATTTAAAGAAAGAGGAAGCTCTGCTTATGAATGAATTTGTTTATCTTTAAAATGTTGATGGTCGGAATGTCGAACCCGCTTCCGCAAAGTTCGAACTGCGCCTGGTCAAAACCTCAAATGCCAATGTTCTGAATCACAAAATCTCGCCCCTCCCCCCTTTTGACCCATGTTAGCACTTGTTTGTAGGTGTTGCGTGGTTGGAAATGTCGACATTCAATGTTTTTTTCAAGTTTGTGATGTTTCTGCAGTATGGGTTTTGTGGAAATGTTTCGATATTGCTGCCATCTGACTGTGTACAATCAACAATTTAAAGGTAAACCAATGAATTAATTAGCAACCATGAGTTAAGAATTATGAAACCTGGTAAATGGGACGGGGTGGCCATTATGGACCAAACTGACTATTTGTCCAGAAAGTATAAGCTTTTAAACAATGAATCCAATTTAGTAGAACTTCAAGAAACAAGATTAATGTTGCTTATTATAAAACTGATTTGTTTTTAAAGGACCTTTTTGACTAGAATGCCATTGGCTATAGCCTTTATAAGTTTCTGAAAGTTGACCATTCAGTGATTCCGGCAATTTCTGGCATCCATAAGGTTCATAAGAAACTAGCTGATTCTCCTTTAAATCCCTTTGTTTTGGCTGTTGGATCTAAGACCCATCCTTTAGCTGTCTATATTGATGGTATTTAAAAAAGAACTTAGACTATGTATATTTTTTTCACGATTCATGGGACTTTTTAAGGTATATGAAGCAGGAGTCCTGCAATAATGAGTGGCTATCACTGTTGATGTTGTCAGCCTTTTTACATGTATATCCCAACTCCTTGCTCTTGAATGGTTTAGAGAAGCTTGGTAAACTTTGCAGATATCCCATCTATGAATGCTAACATGCTAACAGAGCTAATGGAATTAATTCTTTACAATAATTTCTTCTACTATGAAGGTAAATATTTTAGACAAATATCTGAGGTAGCGATGGAAGAAGCTTGCACCCCAACATATGCAAATATAATTCTTTGGTACTGGAAGCAAAACTTGGTTTTTAAATCTAACTTTATGTGTCTTATATTGCCACCTATTTCCACTTTTTGGATGATATATTTATTGTAAAGAAAGATAGTGTAACAGAGCTGAAGAGATTTATAGTTTTTTTAAATGCATTAACAGAGTTTTTTAAATTAATTTTTTCATCAGAGTAAGAAAAATAAACTATTTAGATATTACTCTGGTGAAATGTCTGAACAAGCGAAGATTCATTTCTTTACTTTACAGGAAACCCACTTACTCTAACCCTTTCCTGCACTATTCTAGTAAACACCATTTCACACAGAAAAAAGTCATATGAAAGGTCAGATAGTACATGTTTCGAAAATTGTGTCAGAGGAGGACCATATTTTGCTCGAGACCTACAAATGAATTAATATGTTCACTAAAAGAAGCTACCCGCTAAACATGCTGAATAACATTAAGAATGAGGTTTGCAAAAAAAGAGCTGTTACTTTTTTTCCTTTGCTAGGTATATGTCTTCAGACTACACATACTATGCATGCTTTGCCCTCTGATTATGAACAAACTATGATTGTAAAATATGGCCCTTGTAATGCTATTAATGAGGTACCGATTAGTAATTGGAAGGTTATAGAACATGACAGTAAATTATATAATATATTGGGGGTGGCTCCCCAATTTGTGTACAAGAGGCATTTTAATCTAAAGAAAGAGTTGGAGTCAGCTACGGCAGCTGATGTTATAAATGTTTCCACCAGAGAGCTTAAAGGAATACAAAACTGTGGGTTCTGTTTACAGTGCAAGTGTATCTTTGTGGGCCAAACTTTAAAATTGAAAAGCATTCATTTTTGTGTTTACACTGCATTAAACTTATGGCCAAACTTTAAAATTGAAAAGCATTCATTTTTGTGTTTACACTGCATTAAACTTGTGAGTGTAACTCATCTAGAGTTGTTTATCTTGCTTTTTGTGATTTTTGCCACTATTTTTATATTGGCAAAACTTAATGAGCTGTTAAAAAATTGATTTATGAACATATGCATGATTTAAACATGCTCACTGTTAACAATGCCTTGTTGAAACATAAACAGGTTTGTCCTAATAATAAAATGTTTTTATATTTTATAGTGGAACAAGTTTTACCAGATGTTAGAGGAGTGTCTTGGGAACAGAAATTAGAGTACTGGGAGCTTCTTTGGCAGCATAGATTAGAAGTTCACCAGCCCACTGGTTTAAATGATAAGATTTCCTTTAATTGTTTTCTCAAAATGAGTGCAGGTAAATTGTAGTTGGAGGATATGCTTTGTCTTTGCTGGTTGTATCTTTACCCTTTTAGTTATGTTTCAAAAAATTTCTTCTGTATTTGCTTAGACTAGGTTTATGTTGATTTATTGCATTATGGATTTTATTGTTCAATTAGTATTACTTTAATTTTTCAGCTGAGTGTTCTTGGATTTCATTGGTTGCTTAATGTCATGTGTCCTTTTGAATTTGCTATTTAGGTGTGGTGTTTGTTTCATTGTAATGTTCTGATGAAATCCTTGTGTAGGAATGAAAGCACTCAATGTTTTATTTATTAAATTGTTCTATCCATCTTGTGTGCATTCGACTTTATGTGCATTAGCACAGCCTGCTTCACTTTGGGACTGCTTTGAGTGTTTCTGGTTCATTGTAGTTTTTCCTCGAGGTTTTTCTCTGTTGTTCTTGGTTCTAGATGCAATATGCTCCCATAGATGATGCTGTGCACCTACACAGGGAATTTCAGGACCCCCAGCTGGTAAAATTAGATACTCAGGTGACCTTTCACTTTTTACTGATCATTGTGGAAGATTGGCCATTGTTTGGTATGTATGTGGACGGATTGTATTATTTTGTCAAGGCAATGCTGATGGGGTGTAGGGATTGTTTTGCTACATTTGAAACATTTGATTCAGCAGTGCAATGGATTTGACAGAAGATTGTCTCCCCTCAGAAGGTGGTCCATTATTTGGATGATTTCCTATTGATTTTATAAGGTAGGCACAGATCTGAGGTAGGAACGTAGCATTTAAGTAGGTATATGAAGACTTGGGCTGCCATGAAGTTTTTGGATGTGACAGTGGATATACAGAAGAATTTATTTTGTTTGTTAGCTGACAAGTTACTAAAACTGAAAGGAATGATTTGGATGGTGTGAGGGAGAGAGAGGGCGAGAGTTAAGGATGTGATATAGTTGCTTGGTTTGGAGAATTTTACATCCAATGCAATAGGTCCTGATCATGCTTTTTGTAGGGCAATTGCTATTTTTTTGAGAGAGACTGGGTTAGAGATTTTGGGATGGTGAAGAATGACTTATTGTTATGGTTGATGTTTTTCAAGTGTTAATGGTAAGTCTTTTTGTCAGGAGGACTAGGTAAAGGATGAGAAGATAAATTTTATACAGATGCATCAGGAGCTCATGGTATGCAGGCATGCTTTGATTGGTTGGCATTTGTGGTTAGGAAATAGAGGTTATAGAATGGAAGTGTTTTTTTTCTTTTGACAAAGCAGTTCTACAGGTCCTGAGGGCAGTTTTGATTTTGTTGGATCTGAGAAAGTTAATGTTGCAGAGTTCGTTACTTGAGTTTAGTTTTTCTCCCACTCATGTACCTGGGCATTTTAATAAGGTGACTGATAGTGTTTCTCACTTTCGGATTCACAGGTTTCTTTCTGTGGTACTAGACATAAGGTAAGATGCAGTGGTATTTGAGAGCTGCAGTGGGATGGTTAATTCAGAAGTCATGATCACATTCTACATGGAATGATTAAAATGCAGTGATAGCTGTATTTTCTGTGGTTGTCAGGCAATTGCCAGTGAGTGACAGGAAGTTATTGGTTTTGATGATGAGATGTGCTCTTTGTTGTTGGTATTTGGGTGAAGCAGTTAGATCAAGTAAGGTGCATTTATTGGCCCTGAGTGCAACTGTTAAGCTGGTGGTTTTAGAGAATTTTATGAAAGCATGGGTGGTGAGTAAGATAGTTAAGTGATGGGAGAGAGCGCAGGTTACCTAAGGATGGATATAGTCATTTTCCTTCAAATAAGCAGTTGTTCCAGGTCTTGTTGAGAGGTTTGTATAGTTTGGTGGACAGTCAAGTGGACTATACTCTATGGGCCGCATTAGTGGTGTTTATATACATGGGTGCTTTTAGGGTTAGGGAAGTGTTGGGTACCTTACAGTGGAGGGATATTTGCATTACTGACTCTTCGTTAGTGATATTGTTACACCACTCAAACAGATCACGCAGGGAAGAGTCAGAAGGTCACTTTGCATTGTAATACTAAATGTTTCTTATGCACATTAGTGTGGACTAGGCAGCTGCAGAAGGTGTGTAATGTTGTTTTGGATGACTTGGTTTTCTGTTTGGGCAGGGGGAAGGTTATTGTTGCAACACAGTTTGTTTGTATAATTAGGGTTGCTTTGGATAGTCAAGGCATCTGTGGAAGAGCATCTGATTTAGCCGAAGAAGGAAAATTAGGGTGTGGAGGTGGTCTTCCAACTCTTTTTTTTTTTTTTGTCATGCATGAAATAGAGTTGTTTTGTCAGTTCTTTAATTGTTCTTGTTTTGCAGATGGATCCATTGTCTTATTGGGTTATTCTTGTTTTCTGGGTGGATAATAGAGCCTTGACTCAACCACGTGGATGTATGTTCGGTTTGGAGCAGGGCAGATTGAAAGTGTCTTGGCATGGTTTTTAATATCTCAGGTAGCAATATTTGTTGGGGAAGATTGTTGAGATACAGGCAGCATTAGGTGTGCCCCGCATGTTGGTTGTTCATTTAAGGGGGTAATGATTTGGGTTTGGTTAACTAAAAGAGCTTTGTTGGGTAGGATTGTTATTGATTTATTAGATCAGAAGCAGAGCTTTCCACAGATGTTGATAGAATGTTACAGGTTTTAGGAGAGCTAGATGGCTTGTTAATCATAGGTTGTCAAGGGCTTTAAAGAGGCATTATTTGTATGTGACTGAACACATGCATTTTGACGTCAAGGATGCTTCATGGTACAGAATGGATGGAATTCAGTTGAGTTATACAAGTCTGGATTTGTTTACCACTCATTTTTCATTATTTTTGTAGGACTTTATTAAAGATTAGTATGGAGAAGGAGGGGTAACACCCTGCAGCAGCCCATTGGACAGAATAAGAGGGGTTTATGTTGAACCCCCCTTCTGTCTCCTCTTTCTTTTGGTGGTTTGTCATCCAGTAGTGAGCGGTGGTATTCTGCTTTGGAAGATGGTGGTGTGTATACAGTAAGTGGTGGGATTTTGCTCTGCTTGTATTGGGAATGGAAAGTGAACATTTTCCTACAGAGCCATCTGAAAAGACTTGTCTGCAATATTGTTTGTTATTCTCAGAAATGCTTAACCTAGTTAGAATGTATTAATTGAATTTAAGAAATAAAATGGTCTCAATGGCAATTTTTGGTATGTTTTATTACTAGGTGTCTTTGGATAAATATCGTTTGCACGTACTCATTTGTCCTAAGATGAGTGAGTGGCTAGTGGGGGAGGGGGGTGAGTGAGTATTGGTGGTTGGGGGATAGGTTAAATTTTAGGAGGAAATAATGTCATAAGTAGGGCAGGAAGTGAAGTAGAGGATAGGGGAAAGTCATGATTTATATGGTTAGGGAGGGCTTAGCCAATATCTTTTGTCTTGGTTTGAAGCAACCCTCCCTTACTACCTTTTCATTGATTAGTGGGTGGGGATAGGTTTTATTATTAGGGCACAGTAAGACGGGTTCATGATGATCCCCTTTTCTGCCCCCCCCCCTTTCATTTGTTAGCTAGTTATCAAGAAGTGAGTGTTGAGAAATTGCTTTGGAAGATAGTGGTGTATTAGAGTGAGTAGTCAGAGTTAATGCTGCTTGTATTGGGAATGGAAAATTAGCGTTTTTCTATGGTGCCTTCTGAAAATGCTAGTCTGCAGTATTGCTTGTTATTCTGACAAATGTTTGTCTATGTTACCTTACAGGAATGTCATAATTGAATGTAATTAATAAAATGGTTGCAATGGCAATTTTTGGTGTGTTTTGCTAATAGGGGTCTTTGTACTAAAGGCATCACAGAGGACCAACATGCATAGCAATCGGTAAGCGATACTGATGCAGGCTGCACCCCATTTAGCCATTCTCTGCAAGTGAGAAGCTGTAGCTCCTTTAGATATAAAACAGAATGTATCTGACTCTCTATGATTTTTTTGGGGTCTATATTACATTAGTGAAAACTCTCTTGAACGAATGGCACCCCCCACACTCCCCCCCGCTAATTATATATACCAACTCCAAGATCGCACCACAGTGAGGAAAGGTCAAATTTTCTGATCTTCACTGTACCACGACCTCACTATTAACAGTTCGATGAATAGCATGTTCGATGTAAGTGCACTGAAAATGCCGTTCTCTGAACTGAATTTTTGATGATGTAATAGTGACTTGATTTTTTTAGGTATGAACAAATTTGCTTAATGTTAAACAATATGTTCAGACAAAAATAAAATCAAGCATTCATAATATCGAATGACTTAAACATCAAATGAGTGTAACATTGAAAAAAGGAAAACAAGTTCCGTTCCTGATGTTTACAGTAAACTGCCCTCATAACACATGTCCCCAGTAAAATCAGGAGTTACTAGTTAGGTTCAGCACAAAGGACCCTTTTGAGTTCATTAAAAGAAAGATATATATGCCTTGGAACCATTTTACCCTGACAGGAACTTTCCTCTCCTATGATTTATGACAAAGGACAGACAACAGTCACAATATTAGGCAAAGATTTGCAGTAGTACCAAGCTAAATTGAAGGAAATTCTTCACCTGTCTATTAGTAGATGGTACAGATCAGTTTTATAACTTCTGTGTTTTTGAGTTGTGGTTTTACTCCTCCTCTTCCAGTTGGTACACTACATACTTGGCATCCATCATACCCAGCGTGACATCCCACCACTGGACCAGTAATCAAGGAGCCTCAGTTCTCAACATTGGCAACAGTGGGGGATGTACACTGGGAGGATGACAATGTACACTGGGAGGATGACAAGTACATACATAGTATTTCCAGATGCAGCTCCCTGCATCAAGTGCAATTTCCCTTAAGAGCACACGGAAACTACAGTTCATCTGGGGCTGGTTTCTGCCTCTTTCTGCAGATCCCCATTAAAACTCCCCACTGGCGCAGCTATAGAGTTGAGATCTCAGCTGAGTAGCCAAGCCGAAACCTCCAGTGCCCTCTCTGTCCAACCAGTGCTTCATGTCCCTGTCGTAGTAGCTGACACATACCCTTTGAGGTTTGATTTACACACACACACCTGGGAAAGGCTGGCACTGGTTTACTAGCTATGTATAAGGAAGTTATCAATGCTAGCAGCCATCTCCTTATCAGCTACTTTAAGGCCCTTAACAAAGGATGTCCAATCTTACTGTGTAATATTAATATTAATACAAATGGTGATTTGACCAAGAGCCAGGCTATTAAGAGTGGCCCACACATTGTCACCAAATAAATATGCAAGAACTCTCAGAACTTAAATATCTCTAGAGAGATTGGCAACAATGAAAGGTTTAAATATATTTAATAATAAATAATAAAAGAACAAAAAAATAATCACTATATATTCACAGTGACATCAGAGTTCAAAATCACAGAAAATATTTAAAACAACATTGCAGGACAGTCTCAAACAAAGAAAAAATATCTGAGCTAAGCTTTGCTGTATTACTGACTATATCTAAGAGAATTGTATTGTTTCCTAGAAACTTACTTCCTCAGAGCAAGGCAGATGTGTTGAATGGTTCTTGTAGTTGTTGTCAGGTTCAAGACAGAATACAGAATACACTTTCTTACTAAGAGACTCCTCAAATTAATATGTGAAATATTACTGCTGGGATAGCTTGCAGAATTACATAATTTCCTGTCATCTGACTCAATCCCAGGTGAAGTCCCCACTGCTAGAAGCTGGCAGTATTTAGCATCTACTGTGAAAATGCATAGACCAAAGAGTATATACAGGAAGTCATAAAACAAGCACATTTCAAGACTAGTAATTGATTAATTCACCCTAGTTCAGATATTGTCTCTCTCTGCTGCATTGAAAACTGAAAGATACCATCTTTTACAGCCTAGCCATAAAGTAATTTAATTTCAGTTGTTTTTTTCTAAAATGTACTCGACTTAGGTTAATCTCCTGTATTCCGTTTTCCACTGTTAAAAATATATGCATTTAAACAGTTACAGTAGTGCATGTCCATTTCTGTTCTCTTCCAGCAGAGCACGCTGTGGCTACATTTCAGACAGCACTCTGCAAATACCCTTTTCAACACATGCATCCGTACAAGCAGCTTGATATACACGACATACAATTCTTATACAGTTGTAACACAAGCATCTTATATAGATCACGTTGATATTCACAAATGACATATAATCATGTGTAAAATTCTAGATAGCTGTGTTAGCAGTTTCTGCCTTTGTCATACCCAGTTTATTCTTTTTAATAATTACAGTCAAGTCCTCCTACTTTATGGATTCTAATACAGTCTGTAGTTTTGGTAAGTAAGATTTCAAGCCTGCTGAATGAATGACCACACCTTCTAGGTATCCATTTTTCCACAGATGGTATTTGTACTTAGTTTCTGTGCTACATTCTCAAAGCTGGACATTTTTTTTACAAATTTGTTATTGCATTTTTTGAGTTGTTTGTATATGATTTCTTACTCTTGGCATTACTAACTTTAATTTAGCCTACATCCTAACACAGCTTTCTATCGCACCTTTGAATAGTGCCATTTCCCTTTCCCAACTTTTCTTAGCAATGCCAAGCAACATATTTGCATGTCTGCCATACAGAAGTTGAAATGTGGCCAACCCTTTAAATCTTGCCTTGCACGTCTCTGATAGCAAACTGCAAGTAGGGTAATATTTAATCCTAGTCACTTCCATCTGCATCAGTAACTTTCCTTTGCTTGGATTTCATTTTTTTAATCTTTCTACTAATCCATCTGCCTGTGGATGGTAGATTGCTTTGTTCGACTGTATAACTTTAAACATGGACATAATTAACAAAGTATCCTTGACATAAAGGGGTTGTCTTGGTCAGTAAATATCTCTTTAGGTATAGCTGCTCTGGAGAATAACAATACTAGTTCCCTGGTAATAGCCTTAGAGCTTTGTATAACAGCACTGCTTCTGGAACTTTAGTAGTATAGCCCATTATGACTAGTATGTGCTGTGGTAACAATGTTGGGATGGGAAATGCAGAGTCCAAACATGTGGAGACTGACTGAAAATCAAAACTTGCATGTACTATGTCTGAGGTTGCTATTTCTAAGAATATTACCTTTTTCTTAAGGTATGGCAAACTCAGAATTGGTATATACAAGATGTTTTTAACATATCTACACAGTATTTGCAAAGAAAGGAAGGCTCCATGTTGTTGTTAAATAACTTCAACGAATTAAACTTACAGATAAAGAAATATAGATAAAAATCTATATTTTTCTTATTATGCAGTAATGACTGTTTTTTTAACAGCATTTTCTATCCAAAAGCTGTTTGAACAGCATTCTATAGGCTTAAATTGTAGTATTAACACGTTTAAATATAAAAGTTAAGATAATTAGTAATTGTACCTATATTGCTATTAGATTAGTTCATACTCAAATTAGTCATTTAAATCAGTGCTTAAGTGTACAAGAAACTATAGAAAATTCCCATTTGTACCTCCAAACACTATATATCAAAACATTAAGCTACAAACAAACAAAAAATATGATCCTAAGCTATCCAAAGAAGAATAAATTTGTTTGAGAAATCAACAAAATTGCTTTCTCTACTACAAGAAACAGTGGACAAATTGTTGGCCAAATAATGTGAAATAAAAGCCACAGTGTAAGTGACATGACTATAGAAAACACTTTTGAGTGAAATCACTTGTGTACTGTTTTTGATCAAAAAGTTACTTTTTGAATGTATCATGGTTTCATAATCATCTTTTGGGGTGTTGCTGCTCTGTGTTTGAGCCATAGTTTGCTGCTTTTGAAAAAGTTTGGATATATTTCAGTGGTTTTAATTGTATTTGCAATATCACAAAAAAGTTACAAAGTATTAAAACTGTTACTTCTTATTGGAACAGTCATTTTCACAGCTTAAACATGATCATTCATGTAGCCTGAATGGTAAAATATTTTGCTGCCTTTTAACTGCACAGTAATTCCAGTTTATTAATATATTTTGTTTGTTTACCATGGTAGTGCAGTGATCACAATAGACCATTTGCAGGCATAACCTGAGTAAAGCAGGGTTAAATCTTTCTTAACAACTGGCTCAGTTAGGTAAACACAAAACTTCTGGCAGGAAGTAAACCTACTTATAGGCCAGAAATCCACAGATCTTACCTCACCCAGACCTCCAGGTCAACTCTCAGCCTATGATTTTTTCAAGAAATTCAGTCATCTCCCTATTTATGTATTTATGACATGTGATTACAAGAAAAGTCTGACTGAGTAGAAACCCATTTTCAGTGGAGGGACGGGGAGAAAATCTCCAAATTATTACAAAAAATTTTAAGAACAATTTTGCAACTTTCAAAAATAAAAGAAATGCATCTGCAGCTTAAGCTCCAAATTATTGCAAAACATTTTAAGAACAATAATTTTGCAATCTTCAATAATGAAAACAAACACATCTGCAGTTTAAATAACTGTAATAAATTAGACTTAAAATAAACACTGGTAGAACTGATAACAAGGCATATGACAATCATTTAAAATGTAGAGAAGTTTTAGACAGTGTAGAGAAATTAAAGGCAAGTTAGTTTAAAACAAATAGGAATTGCATTATGAAGTGAGGGAGAAAAACAGGTATATTTAGAGAGAAAGTCACAGAAGAGAATTACTTAGTAATATCGAGTTTGTTTGTGTCTTTCGGCTTTTCCCGGTTAGGGGTCGCCACAGTGGAACTCCGGTCCGCTAATGATTGGTAATTGATTTTTACATGCCGAGTTACCAGCCCTGACGCACAACCTTCAATGAAGGTACGCCCATTCATGCATGTCTCCACGCAGAAGACGCTCTAGCTGAGAATCGAACCGGACAGTGTCCTACTGTGAGGCGACAATGCTACCGCAGCACCACATATTAATATTAATGTTAATATTTTCAAATATTTAAAGCATAACATATGTGTGTGTGTGTATATATATATATATATATATATATATATATATATATATATATATATATATATATATATATATATGTATATACATACATACACACACACACACACACATATATATATATATATATATATATATATATATATATATATATATATATAAAATTTATATAATATATTTTTACACAATTTATATGTTTTATATTGGATTATAGTTTTAAAATGAAGGCTTTTAATGTTTATGTGCCCCTTTAATGATAATGGTTTGGGGATGAAGAAGTAGGTATACACATCTTTTAAATTAAGGGCGGTCTTGTATTTCAGTTGTTCTGATGAAGTCCACACACTTATAGTGGATGAAAAAGCTAAACATACTTTGAATGTATTTTTTGTTCTTTATTAAAAAAAAAATACTGTGATCCTGTGGAAGTCTGATGTGTGTTTGGCAGTTTGTTTTAAAAAGGTGAAGAGCTGTGTATGGGGTATAATTTTTTTGTTGTTGTTGGACAGGTGCCCATTTTTTTTTTTTTTTTGGGAGAGATACAAATGTTGTATAAGGTGTTAAGGAATGAGAGGGTGAAGTAGGTAGGTTAGGTTAGGAAGCATGCACAGATATACAGGACATGCAATATAGATAGGGATGGGGAAGGAGACAAAAAGTTTGGAGACACCATGATTGGGGATAGGTAGGGGATGTTGAAGGCACACCCATATCCAGCTTGAAAGTAGTGAGACTGTAGTCCTCACACTTAGAACTGTCATCACTGTCTCCTTTATCAGCTGCCATGGTCAGTGCTGGATGTGGCATAATTTTTGGAATCTGACACTGGACTTCAACCCTGCTTAAACATGCACTGAGGTCTTTCTCCATGATATCTTCACCAGCCCTGTCAGCTCCTGCTGAGTGACAAAATTTCCACCTCCACTGGAATTGCTCCTGAAGGGTACCACTGCACCAGCAGCTGGGGCAGTGTTACGTGATGTAGGTGGAGCAGGTAGGAAGGTGTTGTGGAGGCAGTGCTGACAGGTTGTGAACCTGAGGTACAGGGTGTCAGTGCTGCGATCTGTTTAAGTATGGTTGTCCAAGCCACAGTGGTCATTGTATCTCTCTGTGTCATTTTGTTTTCAGCATCAATATATATATATATATATATATATATATATATATATATATATATATATATATAGAAAGAGAGAGAGAGAGAGATGGGGTCAAAAAAAGGGATAACTAGATCCATGGCATATCACATTAGTTTATTTTTTCAATAACCTTTTTGGCAATACATAAACAGTCATGATAATGTATTATTGTACACCTTTGCCACATCCAGATATAATGGAGAGGAACTGATGTGTCATAAAACAGACAAATTGCACTGCTAGGATATAAGAAATAGCAGCTTTTATTTCCCAATGACAGATAGTAAATATGTGTTCAAATGTAATAATTGCAATTACCATACTTGAAAATTTCCTGATATATTATTACTGTTAATATATTACAAATACTATCTTGTAATAAAAAGCCTTTATTTCCCTATGACAGATAGTATATATGCATTCAAATGTAATAATTTCAATTACCATATTTGAATTGTTCCTGATATATTATTGTTGTTAATATTTTACAAATAGTATCCTGTTATAAAAACTAATTGGTGCTTGTAGGTGTTGAACCCACACACACAGTTTAGCTGGTGTTTTCATTGCCAAGTGCAGCAGTTATTGTCAGTGGCATACATGCTTGATATAAAGGGGGAGGTATGCCTGCTCAGGATGCTAGTGTCTGTGGGAGTGAAAATAGTTACCTGGCTTGAATTTGGACTTGAGGCATACTTACCACATGCCTCTCTGAAGCAAGTTAATCTCTCTTGATGTACCTCACAGTTTGCTATTTCCACTGCAGCTGTACAGTACAAATATATATATATATATATATATATATATATATATATATATATATATATATCTATATATATGGATCTAGGACTATTGAACGAAAATTCAATAGTCTGAATCCACAATCACCGAACACACTTTAACAAAAGCACTTTCACTAGAAAATCGCTTTTGTTAAAGCGTGTTAAAAAAATACATTACATTTACGTTTTTGCAGGGGGGCAAGCCTGCACTGCCCACACCCCCCTACTTTAATATTCTCACTCCAAGGTCACACTACAGTGTGGAAAATGTAATTTTCCCTTATCCCCACTGTAGTGCGATCTCTGCAACAGGCATACTTAAGCGAAAGTGTTTCTTCGGTGAAAAGCACTTTTGCGCAAGTATGCCCGGCTGAATCTGTTTCGGTGATGTTGCCATTCGGGGATCCATATTGTGTGTGTGTGTGTGTGTGTGTGTGTGTGTGTGTGTGTGTGTGTGTGTGTGTATTATGAAACATAATGAATGACTGCATTGGCTCTCTAGATAATTATTATCATATCATATATGGGTTATATGTCATTATACTTACACAACTGAGGGGTGTTTGCAGTCATAAATTCAGCTTCCTACCAGCTTAGAAGGTCCCGCTTGCACTTCTTAAGGTCACTATAGCTGTGATGACATTGAACCCAAGTGAGTGGAATGCCAGTTGCACTGGAGACAGCCTTGGCTGAGCTGTTCCAATCAATGGGTTTATGTAGGATGGACCAGAGCAAGACGTGCATTCAAGTGAAACATTCTTCCTTCTCACATCTCCTTGCAGCATCAGAAAAGTACTTTGCAGAACACATTATTAGACTTGTAGTTAATGGCAGATAATGTAAAAGTGGACAACAGCTTACATGCTGTTAGCAATACTGGCAATAGTTGATTTTTTAACAACAACGCAATGATATCAGAAAATGTGAGTAATTTTGTATTCAGACCACCCTCTGTAAAATTATCAATTAAGTGGATAAAACCCTCTATCAGCTGTCATTTTCTTTAAGCTCCTTGTACTTACACCTTGTGCCATAGAGAAAGTTACCTGAAAGTTGTATTTTCTTCACTGAGTACTCTCCATAGTGCTGATGGCTGCACAACACCACCAGACTTTATTTCTCTTCAAAATGCAGCTTAAACTAAAATTTTCACTTTTTTCTTTACGCAGTGAACTGTGTTTATACACTGCTTTGCACAGTGCAAATGCAAAAGAGATTACAAAAAAATATATATATGAGAATAAAAACCGTTGACAGTATAATGAATTCAATCAATGGGTATATCTTACAATGACCAAAGCACGAAATGCATTACAGTGAAACATTCATCTTACTCAAATCTCCTTGAAAAATCATAAATGTACTTTGTGAAACACATTATCTGACTTGTGTTTAATGATAAATAATGTGAAAGTGGACAAACAGCAGTTCATGTTCTGTTAGCAATACTCAAAAAAATTGAGTTTTACACAGCACAGCGATAAAAATAAATGTGTGTAAATGGGTCTACTTTACATGGTCGACTTTTCATAAAGTCGACTTTCATATGACTTTGACCATACGATCAACTTTTGGAAAGCCGCCCATGTAAAATAAACACAAAAAACACAACAAACACTTACCTTAAAATTTTTAACAGAGGGGCAAGCCCCCCTGCACCCCTAGTGGGGGGCTCTACCCCCCCACACCCCCAGTAACTTAAATATACCAACTCCGAGATCACACTACAGTGTGGAATATGAAAATTTTCTCATTCTTCACTGTACGGAGATAGCGGTTCCCCATGGTCGGCTTTTCACAAGTCGATCATATGGTCTTGGCCATATGGAAGTCGACTTTGTGAAAGGTCAATCATGTGAAGGGGACCTGCGTAAATATGTATTCATACCACCCTCTGTAAAATTAATAGTAATGTCTTTCATCTTTTCCCAGATAGGGGTCACCATAGCGAAACTCCGGTCCGCTAATGATTGGCAGTGGATTCTTTACGGTGCCAAGTTGCCAGCCCAATGCCCAACCTTCAAAGAAGGCACACCCATTCATGCACGCACAACCTGCATGTCTTTAAATGTCACTCGACCACGGGGAGGACATGCAGACTCCACACAGAAGGCGCTCCAGCCGAGAATCGAACGGGAGAACCTCTTGCTGTGAGGTAACAACACTAACCCCTGCACCACCGCAGCTACCCTCTGTAAAATTAATAATTAACTATATTTGAACCCTACCTTACCTGTCTTATTTCTCTCAATTCACTTCAATTACACATTGTGCCACAGGGATTGTTATCTGAGATCTGGAATTTAGTCACTAAGTACTATCCAGACTGCTGACATCTGTGCATCAGTGCCAGCCATAGTTGTGTTACCTAAGGCAACCTAAACTAAATTGTTCACTTTTTCCTTATGTATTAAGCCCTGCTTGCATTCTTTCAAGCAGTGTGTAAATGCAGATTACAAATAAAATACATATTCAGATTAATTGAAATGTGATCTGTAAACAGGATTCAAACACTAAATCATTGGTCTTATTTTTCTTAGTTCACTTCATTTACACCATGTACCACAGAATTGGCCATCTGTCTTTTGCATTGTCTGCAGTCATTACTTTCCAGGTTGCTGATGGCCAAGCACCAACAGCAGGTTTATTTGCATTGCTGAAGGCAAGAAAAATTAAATTTTTCACTTTTTCATTAAGCTGTGAAAGTTGATTACACACAGCCAAGTGGTGCACAAATGCAGATGACAATATTTAGTAAAACATATACAAAAATTGTTTTGCATAACAATTTAAAGGAACATAAAATTAATCAAAGTATATATCTCGCAATGAGCAGAGCTACTGCTGCATTAAACCAGCACATTTAGCTTTGTCATATCTCCATGCCACATTACTACCATCATTTATGTCTCACAATATCAGGACTTTAGATAATGCCATGTGAATGGAAATGGGGATAAGGAAATGCAGGAATGTTTTCATTTATCACACAGTGTACACAATTAATATTGACATTATTTCAAATGGCAAATCTCTGTCTGTTTGTTAGTTTTAGTCAATACTGACGTTACTTGAGTTTCCCACTTAAAAACATTTGTACACCAAACTGAGTGTCATTATTTATTATTACATCTTTTAATAAAATAATCTGTGAACAAGTTTCTAATGCTGGCCCTACATCACCTGTACTTTTTCTCCACGCTTAATACATTTACACATTATGCCACAGAGTTAGATGTGTGACAGCTTGAATTTATTCACTCAGTACTGTCCAGAATATTGAGGAAAGTGCATCACTGTCAGTCTCAATTGCACTGTTGATGGCATCCTAAACTTAATTTGTCAGGTTTTACCTTGGTAAGTGAACTACCACTGATTGTTACTGTCCACTGATAATCAACAGAGTACAATGCCAAACAATGCACAAATGATCAGGTAAAAAAGCATTTAAAAATAAGTACTTTAAAGAAGTATATTTTTGATGTTTCTTCAACTTTATCTTTCCACGGGAACTTTTACAGATTTGAACCATTAAACCACAGTATTAAGAACAATAATTTAAGATAATTTCCTATATTTGCCACAGCCAATGCCATATATTAGCAAGGGGAACAGTATTTTGATGTACTCAGAATGTGACATTGTATCAAGTCACATTGAAAGTGCAACAGAAATAGGTTATGAAAGTTCTCCTTTCTCATTTGCCAGTAAATGTCTAGTTAAGTGAAATATTGGCAGCGGGTAGGATACCCATGTACACTCACAATATTAAAGAAAGACTGCAAACAATATACATGTATTTCTCTCTTTCTTTACAAAATTTGGTAAAGAGTACTACATCACATAACTTTTGTGGGTTTTATTTTTTTTGGAATTTGAGCAGTTATTACAGAAGAGTGTAGTATAACTTTGTAGAAAGGTTAGGTATTTTTACATGTGTAGCCCAAAGAATGTTTTAAGGTTATGATATCTACCTGGCTGCCCTTCTCATCAGTGGAGATGGCACTATAATAGTTTTCTCCATTTCCAGAAGCACATTTCAAATTAGTATTGTTAATGGTGAGATGTATTACACAGTTACAAAACTGTTGCCAGCATTACAAAACTTTTACATTTGTTATAATTTGACTAATATATTTTGAGTGGCTGTCTTAACTTGTGTGTAGTCATATGGAGTTTTATCTTTTAAAGTTTGCATGATGAATGCATACATTTATTCATAATTGAGTTTACAGCCATCCTATTTGTGTGTTAGAAATAGTACTTTTGTGTCCGCTTTCTGTTTCATCTCATACAGGGATATGGCATTCAATAAGAAGTCTGTACCCCGCAAGCCACCAATCGGTGATGTATAAACTGAGGTCATTATCCAGGGTTTATGACATCCTGGAGCTTTTATCTTAGGGAGAGCTAGAGTTGGCCAATCTGCCTGAGACAGGATATGGCAGCAGGTGATCATTATCAATGACATCAGCGCTATCATAGGGCATTGGAGATGCTACTCTCACATATGACACAGTCCAAGTGATATGATAATTTCTGCTCACCATGTGGTTGGCTGCAGTTGCTCTGGAACATGTGGCTGTAGGCAGTGGTCCTGCTACAAACCACCACTAACTGAAGTAGAGGAGTTCCTGTCCACTGTCAGAGATCCAGATAGGTTGGCAGAAGGTCCACACAGAATCTTTGATGTTGGTGCTGATGTGAATGACAGACCCAGAGTGTCTGAAACAGAACTTCCATGTATGCAAAATAAAAAAAAAATGTGAATGTCATTCTATATATCTTTATATGCCTATATCTTATATGTCAGATATATTTTGAGCCAGTGATAAGTATGAGCTGGATGACACATTAATAGAGAGCAGATGTTAATATGAGATTATTGTTAATCTGCACATGTAAAGGGGATTGCTTTCTCTTTCTTTTTTCATATGCACTGTGATACCTATCAGCTGTCTTTCCTTTCCCTTTCTCACATACAGTGATATCTAGATTGCAGTGTGCATAACACCTGCACATGATAAGCACACATTTGTTATTATTATTAGTGTATACAAGATCGATTTAAGTCATACCAGCTCCAAGGTCGCAATGAATTGGTGAAAGGGCAGGTTCTGTTATAGCTAAGTTACCGGTAAGTAAGAAGTAGGTCACAGTTCCTTTATGTTGGCCAACTATGGCCCTTCAGTGAATTTATTTTCAAAGATATGCCTGTTCATTAAAAGTAAATTTCGATAAGAAAGATTTTGTGTACAGATGTTTAATGTAATATTAATTTGATGGCTGAAAATAGACACATGACTACAGCAGCAGAAGCACTTTGATTTAAAGCCTGTTGCACATACAGCATAATGACAGTAGCATCAGCCCCTAACATGTTTTATCGTTTTTTATAAGTGTAATAGTGTGTGTATTCTAAAGATGTTTGGTGCTCCTGGCAAATGGCTACATTAAGTGTACATGATTGCTTTATAGCTTCCTGAATAGCTCTGCCATGTTGGATTGGTTAATTAGCATGAACTTTGGCTCTTTATATTGACAATAGCATATTATGCCATTTCCCTTTGTTTTGAGGCTCTACTTGGCTTCTTAAGGGTAGACCTCCACTTTAGGTTACCTAAAATATAAGCTTTATGTTCTAGTTCTGGGTTTCAGTTAGTGTTTTATAGTCAAAAGCATTACTGGGTTTCACTGGGTATTTGCAAGGAGAATGGAACTGGAGCACCTGTCATTAATATTTGAATTCTTAGCAGCAATAGAAAAGGATTATATTACAAATATGTTAAACAGACAAACATATAAAAGATTTTGTAATTATTCTTAAAAATCCATAGTCATTTCAAACAATAAATGTAACAAATTACTCACAAACTGGCAGTAAGTAAGGAAACTTACTTTTCAGTGTTTTCTTGAGAAATTTTAACTAGCATGCATAACCTTAAATTAATTCTTATGGGGTTACTTGGCTATGTTTCTATCTTCTAATATATAAATACTGTTATGTTTTTATTGTTTGTATTATTTTGCTGTTACATACTGCTGATGCATATTTTATATACTTTAATAAAGAAGTATATTTCAAAAAGGAAGGCAGTTACATTGGATATGATACACCTATGATTATACACATTTCCACTATCTTAGGAGGCCAATAAGCTAATCGTTAATAATAGCATTTGAAGGACAACCTTGAGGCTTTTTTTTTTGTGAGAGCCACTATTCTTATCAACAAGATTATTTTAACTAACACTGAGATTCTGAGAATATTTTTCAAGTTTATAGCAGTTATCATAATGTAGATAGTGAAAGAGATAGACAGAGCATTCTTCTTTAAAAATGTAGTGGTAGGAAACCAGAAGTCAGTAAGTTTTGTTTAAGCATTAACCCTTTTTAAATAAAGATAAATTAGAAGCTTAAAAATTGTATTGCTGTTACATCTGTAGTATAGAATGTAATGGCTGTGGTAGAACTGTGAGTATTTTCTGTTGTATACCATTATCAGGAGGAGTAAGAGACTCTCCTGATTTGATGTGCTAGGGAGTCTATGCGTTGCATCCATGGCTAGTATTGTTATAGATTGTTTCAACTGTTGATTTTGTAGGCAGTAAATTAGTGTCACTTTTTGTCAAGTGGCATGGTCATAGTATAATTTGATCCTTCAGTTTATCTGAATGTGTAATCTGTACCTTAAAATTTAGTATGCTCTGTGGTAAGGATCCAGATATATCTTAATGCTGCTTTGCAAGTTTGATATTGTTAAGGACTGACTTAAAGGAATGGCGAAACATCCAGCTGCAAAATTTGAAGGAAAAGTGACCAATCCTGTTCAGACTGTGATTTACCTTACCAAAGATGGCAGCAGAATTAATCTTTAAATTCAAGTACTGATCTGAGTCTGGAGAAAATGTTTGCAGAAAAAAAATCACTTGCAAGGTGGGGTGGACAAGCCCTAGAAGACACTAAGAGACTACCAGAAAGATAGGGTAAAATTCTTCCCTGATCCTATCACATGCATAAACAATCTCTGTGCTATATATAAACTGGATTACAACCCCAGATGCTGAAGAAAAAGCAGACTCTTTTGTTTGTTGTGCCATTTTTTTTTTGGAATTACATTCCACTTTCTTGAATGAAACAATGCAACTAGCCCCCCCCCCCCCCCTCAGAAATTCCTATTTAGCAACACTTGGCTCCTAGCCTCTGAGTCACAGTTATGGTCTGAGCATGGATTAAAAATAACACAGAATCTTAGATGAAACAATAATGATGAATCACATAACTGTCTAAAAATGCACAGAATTGGCCCTTCATTGTGATTCCTCAACTATTAATTAAAAGGCATTCATAAAAGGTCAGGAAGGTGCTCTCAGTATTACCAGCCACCAGAAAATGATTTCATGTCAGAGACATGAAGACAGACATGACTGAGCTCTCTGATTATGTGTCTCAGGCAGGTATGTCCCTAGCCTTAAGCAGCATTTTAACTTCATCTAGGATGATACCTCAGTACAAAAAGAAAAAAATGATTGACTTCAACAATTAGTTTCTGATGTCATTCAAAGGGCAGTATCTGTCAGCCTGGGATGACATGGTTGACAGACGTCGATCCTTTGCCAGAGATGGTCTTCATCTGCCACCCCTGGGATTTTGGTTACTGGCTAAGGCTCTTGCCACCCCCATAGTGCCTTTTCATGCAGTGTCACAAGAACAACATCCCTGATGTAAAAATACCATCTAAAAACAAACTCAAGGGTTATGCTGCTAAATGCAAGGAGTCTAAATCAAAAACTGCACACACAGGAAGCAGTCTTCACCCTGGAAGATGCTGACATTTGTGCAGTCACTGAGAGCTGGTTTAAGGTTGTAGAGAGCACTCTAGCTATACCAGGTGGCATTTCCTTCCACACATTCAGACCAGAAACTGAAGGTGTGAGAACTAAAGAAGGTGGTGTATCAATATTCATTAAGGATACATATACCTCTAGATTGGTTAAATAGCACAATTCCCTTGAATTACTTCAGGTACAATTGACTGTAGGTAAGACCCCTCTTCAGGTCATGGCCAGCTATAGGACCCCCTCCATGAATCAGGACATTCACTCAGTCTACTTGGATCTACTTGAGTCAATCAAGATACAACCAAAAACCTTGGCTTTGGGTGACTTTAATTACCTGTTTATTGGCAGGGTAAATTATACATGTTCTAACTCACTTGCCAGAGGCTCCTGGCCTTCATTAACTCCAGTGCCCTGGAGCAGCTGGTTGACACACCCACAAGAGGCTCAAACTTCCTGGATCTGGTGCTCACCAACATGGGTGACCATTGCACCACCCCCAGTGTGTGGCCATCCCTGGTGAGATCTGACCACAAATCTGGCTCATTAGAAGTAACTATAACACAAGATCACCCCCCCCTTAACAACAACTAAACTAAAAAACTTTTCCAAGGCCAATTACAACCTCTTACATAATGACATGAATAGTTTAGTAGATCCTCCCCCCACTGAGGGAACAGACACTTTTGCTGAGTTATACACTAAGGAAAAACAAACCTGCCCCGTGGACAACTGTCATTAATAGGCTATGCAATAGGAGAAAGAAATTGCTGTCTAAGAGTAGGAAGGACAGGCGTCAAAACTGAAAACACCTCCTCAACTTAAACAAGTAAATAAGATTTTTAGTGAAGTCCTACAAAGTTAACTACAAATCCAAATTAGCTTTCTTAAGTAAGTATAACCACAAGCCATTCTTTACTTACATCCGTAACCTCAAAGGTAAGGCTCAGATTTGTGCTGAACCTGTAGTTAATGGTACTACAGAACCTGTGGATATAGCAAACTGTTGGCTGACAGGTTCAGTGAAAACCTCACTCTCCTGTCCCCGCCGCATATATCCCAAAGCATCCCTAACACCTGTCCCCCTCCTAGTATCTCTGAGAAGCAGGTCTTAAATGTCCTCTACAAAGCCGAAAACACAGCCTCTATGGGATGAGACAACATCCAAGGCTGTGTTCTACATGGGTTAAACAGGAATTGGCATCACAACTGGGCACCTTTTCAATCACAACCTAAGCACTGGCCTCATCTCAGTGGAATGGAAACAGCTACTGTCATCCGTTTGCACAAAGTGGGTGCATCCACAGACCCCAGGAACTATAGACCCATTAGCCTGACCAGCCTTATCTGCAAGACCATGGAATGAATCATCATGGACCTTATTATCAAAGATATAGGAAATCTCCATATACTTAACCCCACCCAGTTTGGCTTTGTCAAGAGGAGATCATGCCTGTTAAACTTGGTGGACTTCTTCAAGACAGTCAACAAAGACATAGACAAGGTCCTACCCAAACTTAGCCAAGGCCTTTGACACAATCTCTCACTCAGACATCATTGATAAATTCACCCAGCTGGGTATCAACCCATATATTGTCAGGTGGGTTGCAAACTGGTTCAGTGATAGAACTCATATGGTCAAAATATGGGAGTCCACCTCCTCCAGCAGACCTGTAACCAGTGGTGTTCCACAGGGATCGGTTCTGGAGCCCCTACTGTTTGGAATCTATCTCTCTGAATTAAAGGCTAAAACTAAAGGACTGTGAATGACTTTTGCTGATGACTGCAAACTGGGGATAATCACTGAAACCCCTAGCAATGTCAACAAATGCAAGAAGGACTTATTCAGATTAACGACTGGTGCCAAAGTCATGGTCTTAAACTTAATGCAAGAAATGCATTATCATCCTTTTCAGCAATGGTGATGTTCCTGCAAAGTACCACATCAATAACAATACTCTAAGCACACAGTCAATGGTGAGAGATCTAGGCACACAGGTTGACAGCAACCTTAACTTCAATCACCATGTCTCCACAGTGGTAAGAAGGGCATTTTATATCACTCATCTCGTAAGTAAGGGCATTACCTCCAAAAAAAAGAGGTTATAACTCCCCTGCACTCTTCCTTCAGCAGTCCAATAAAAGAGTACAACACTCACTTTGGTGTGTTCCTTTCTGAACACTTGCAGCAAATGGAGAGATCACAAAGATTCCTTACAAAGATAATTCAGGGTGCTCAAGATCTGTCTTATGCAGCCACACTGAAATCATTGTCACTTTACTCTGTGTCATACAGACTGCTCAGTGGTGACTTGTGCCTTGCATATAGAGCAATCTCTGACCCAGCTTTAATGGAAATGATGATTGCTGGCGAGACAGATTTGTCTCACAGAGGTTGCCCCACCTTTGGAACAAGCTTCCTATTCATGTTAAACAAAGCACCTCATTGGCCCTATTTAAGTGCAGTTTGGATGATTGGATGGGTAACTGGAAATTCACCCCAGGGGTTCCACCTGTGTCCCTCTTGATAGAGGTAACAGGTGCTGATTTTAGTGTCTGCTTCAACCAGACACCCTTTGGAACATGGGTTGAACTTGGCTAGGTGTGTAAAGGCCATGGGTCCATTAGCCTAGTAACCTCCTATGAACCTTCTATGATCCTATGATTCATGAGAGTATGGGAGATAATGTTGTTACAACATACTGCTCCATTTCCATAGGGTTTCACATCTATAATGTGAACTTGTGGTATGTAATTACTGTTTACTTACATCATGTCTCAGGTTCATAGGTAAGTATTAGGCTAATTGCCCTGGTAGGCCATTTTTAGCCCATCTAATTTTGTTAAGTTGTTGTTCTTGATAATGTTCAAAATGTATACTACACTGGTTTCTTGTTTTCTCTGGCAGTGATAAAATATATGAATAAGCAGATTGACTGACTAGTTCTGCAGATCACTGTAGCCAGGAGAAGTCACTGAATCTCTGAATGATTTGACCATCCTGCAGGAAGGTTTGTCTCAAATAAATAGCTGCTGTCAAAATCATGGTCTGAAACTAAATGCCAAAAAAATGCATTATTGTATCCTTCTGGAAGTCATCTATCACAGTTAACTACCACATTGCTAACGCTTCCCTAAGAACTGACCCAGTTGTTTGGAATTTGGGAAATTATGTGGACAATGACTTAACTTTTGACCAATATGTGTCTATTGTTGTAAGAAAGTCCTTCTATATTGCGCAGCTTATAAACAAAGTGATTGCGTTTAGATCTAGGGATGTCATAGTCCTCCTTTACTCAGCCCTCATTAAGCCAGTCATTGAATATAATGCCTCATTTGACATGTATCTTTGCAGACACATGCAGCAGCTGGAACACCCACAGAGATACTTTACTAAAAAGATACAATGCTAAACAACATGTCCTACATGAACTGACTCAAAGCTCTGTCACTATACTCAGTATCTTGCAGACTGCTAAGAGGTGTCCTGTGTCTGGCATACAACACATTCTCTAACCCAATATTGAATTATTGCACATCAGCAACTCAAATGGCATCAGAAATACTTATTCTAGGGCTCTAAACTTCTTCTGCAACAACAACAGAATGGTTTGGAGGGACAGGTATATTTTGCACAGGATCCTGCTCCTATGGAACATACTCACCGTCCACATAAAACTAATTTCATCTTTGTCCACTTCAAGTGGAACTTATGTCTACTGATGGTAAACAGAAAATGTACCCCAGAACTGTCCCCTGTACTACTAATGGAGAGATGCAGCTCCTAAATGCTTTATCCAATGCATGTGTCACCTCAAATTATCAATGGTATGATCCCAATTATTTTCATTAGGGGTAATATATAATTATCTACCACAAGATGGGTAAAGTCATTCTATATCCAAGTAGGATAGGTTATTTCGAGCACAAAAAGGGAAACTGGCTAGGCTTAAAATGCCCTGTAAGGGCAGCTAACCTAGTATTTACCTATGAACCTATGACTGATGTTTGCTGCATATCATGCAATGCAGTGTCAGCTGCTAAGCAACTTGTTCACCTGCTTTGATACTTAGAAGATGAGGAGCCTTTGAGTTGTAATCCAACTCCAGATGCCTAGATTCATATTTTTGTACTGACCAGAATGGGTATGAAGTGTGTGGTGTTATAAGTAAGCTGCTTTGAAGACAAGATGAAGGAACAGCTGCTTGAAATTATTTGGGTTACTGGTGGTGTAAGCGAGAAACTTTTTTTGCAGGAATTTGTTTAAATACGATGATGATAGGGATTAAAGTGACACTTAGAAAATGTATAATATTCACATTACCTTTTTCATTAAGAACATTTATTAATGTGATCAGTTTTGTACAATTAGAGAATTTATGTTCTCAGTAAATGAAACAGCATCTTCATAGGTTCATAGGTAGGTACTAGGCTATTAGCCCTAGGGCCTATATAAGCCTAGCCAAAAAGGTACCCTGGCTTTATCCACCCAAGAAAATAATTTTCCTGTCCCCCTGTCGAGCAGAGCCACAGAAGTGATCCCTGGGGTGAATTTCCTATTTCCCATCCAATAAAAGATATTGGTCAGAGCTGAGATTCAAATCATGCATACTAAACCAGAGCTCTAACCACTACACTACACCAGCAACTATAATATATATATATATATATATATATATATATATATATATATATATATATATATATATATATATATATACAATCTAGAAAATATACAACAACAAAGGTCACTACTCTGTCTCTGAAACACTTTCAGATATCTGTCTTTCCAGATCTTTAATTTTTACAGAGTGTATGCTTCTAGCCCATAAGCCAGTTAGAACTCCATGAAGTATATCATATAAGATATAATTATTTATTTATAACAAAGATCCAGTGTACCACACTCAGGTAATGAATATCATGAGTTTTTTTCTTTTTGTATGTGCATTTGCCAGATGTCCACTTAGCTCCTAGAATACTTCCCTTCTCTTTCGTCTTCCTGTTATCTCTCTCTCTCATTAATGTCTTCCCCCATCAGGACACTGGGGTCTATATCACATTATTGAAATTCCAAAATGTCAAACACCATAAGCTTGACCTTGGAATCTCGAAATGTGATATACTCGGACTCTCAGAACAGCAAATTTTTTCCATGGGAAAATTTTCGCTGTTCCGAGAATACACACACACACACAGCACAAGCACACCAAAATACATAATCCACACATACACACTTCACAGAACCCTACACTAAACCGTACATACACTACTAGCTATTCACTTACCTTAACCCAACCCTAACCCTAAGGTCCCTAACTATCGCACACTCACCTTACCGGCTCCCTAACCCTAAGGTCCCTAACTATCGCACACTCACCTTACCTGCTCCCTATCCCTAAGGTCCCTAACTATCACACACTCACCTTACCTCAGTCCGTTCACACTCTTATTTAACCCAGTCCATCACCTTCGCACCACAGTCGAGGAAATAGTGAAGTTGCAGAAACGGCCCACAGAATACTTTCCTTAGAAAAATATTCGGTGTTCTGCAGCTTCGCTATTTCAAGCGTTCACTGAATAGGGGTCAATATTATAGCATTCGAAGTTTTAAGACTTTGATGTTATAATATAGACCCGTACACTGAAGATCATGTCTCCACAGGAGTGATAAACCTTAATGGCATTCTGTTCTCTTCCCATGGGGTGCCCCTTGTAGTTGAGATAAGAACATTAACATCTGGGAGATGGATCAGTATATTTTTGTTTTATGGCTATGGCCTTCCTAAGCCCAAAGTGTCAATGCATAGAGTGGCTAGCTATTCATTGCTATACATCATCATTTGCTACAAGCCAAGGGGACAAGCTTGAACTACTCAGAGCTGCTCCTTGACCTCCACAAGTAAACAGACCAAGCTTTATACTGGTATTTCATTATAAATACTTTTGTTAAGTTACCCAGTGTGACAGGCAAAAGCAGGGTTAAAATTCATAACTTTAATCGACACATGTAGTAAAGTAATCCAAGTCCATTTAGCAGTATCAGTCAGTTACTGAACCCCCCTCAACAACTGGAAATCCTTCAAATGTTGAATAAACAAACCTAAAATTCTGACACTGCTGTCTGGCACATGCCCACAGTATAAGCTTAAATATTTCCCTTTCAGTTAAACACAAGCTTAGAAAATACAGAAACAATGAAAATAACACTATTTTTTAATACTAAGCATTATAAGTAATCCATAACACATAGGGCTGGATTCATTAACAGTTACTCATATTGTGCACTTCCAACACATTAGGGTAATGTTTGGTATTCATTAAATAGCTGTACATAACATGTACAGCCACCACACACAGATAAACAGTGGGATATGCTAATAGCAGCATAAAGAGCCAAAGTACATGCTAGTTAACCAATCCAATATGGTGGAGCTATTCAGGAAGGTATAAAGCAATTATGTGCACTCAATGTAGGCTTTTGCCCTGTGCACCAAAACTCTTTGGAATACAGCACAATTACAATTAGTCAAAAAAGCATAGGGATTGCTGCTGATATTGTTATTCTATATGTGCAACAGGCTTTAAATCAGGGGGCTGCTGCTTCCAAGCCTCAGGTAAGAAGAAGAAGGGTGTTTTGACCCCCAATTGACTTATCATGGACTGTAAGACACAGAAGATTATGCACCAAAACTAAGTAGACATGGAAACAGTATAGTAAATATGCAGTCTATTCCACCCTCATCTGAAGCCCAAGGTAAGAGTGCAACCTGTTTGGAAAACAAAAACTCCTAACTGCTTAGTTCCATATGCAAGTAGCTATATGTAACTAAGATGAGGCATCTAGCCTGTGTACAGTAATGTCAGTAGTACTGTACAACTGTGATGTCTGGAATATCCACCTATAGACTTTTCACAATAATGTGCTTCAAACATTTTACTTTCCCACGCATATATTTAGTGGTAACTACATTAAAAACATGCAAAGGCCAGTGCACAGTCATATATCATTGACACAGGGTGATGGTGAGGGAAAATGCATGAGGGTAAGCCTAACACTAAAGAAGTGAGTGCGAGTTACTGAATTGTATCGCCTACTTGAAAGTTCTGAAGTATACACACTAGTGTGTTCCCTAAATTCATAGCCGACATCAATGTGCAAAATAAGTAAAAATTGAAGTTCCATATTAGTACATACATGTAAATACAGACCCCCCCCAAAAAATGTAAAGGCAATATAATAAACGTGTACAGGTCATAAAAAGAGGACAGTGGCTGTGTAACCGAGTTGTACATTGCAACACTAATGAAAGCAATGTACATTTTTCCAGTATGTTGTTGTTGTTTGTCTTTTGGCTTTTTTCCCGGTAAGCGGTTGCCACAGCGAAACTCCGGTCCGCTAATGATTGGCAGTAGATATTTACGAAATGCCGAGGTGCCAGCTCGACGCCCAACCTTCAACGAAGGCATGCCCATTTACGCACGCATGTCTTTCAAATGCTACCCAAACGCAGGGAGGACATTCAGACTCCACACAGAAGGCACTCCCAAGCCAAGCCGAGAATCAAACGGGAGAACCTCTTGCGGTGTACTTTTTTCCAGTATAAATGGGTAAAAGTGTTCTTGGATGTCCACTTGTGTGGAGGGTGATCACTTGTATATCACAGGCTTAACACATTTTTAGGATACAGACATCAACCCCCTGACCTTCATAGAAAGTCACACAACATACTTCTGCAATAACTTGCCAGATGGGCATTGAAAATGTTCCATAATATCATGTCACCTATTTCACAAACTTTTGTATTATAACAAATAACAGATATACATGACTATGCCAACAGTAAAGGACACACAATGCATATACTAAACTGTGGGTATTATTGAGAAATATAATCCATCACTAAGTTTGAAATATAGCATTTTGTAAACAATAGCAACTTACTTTTGCATCAAGTTAGTTGTGACACCATGTTTTGCAAGCAATTAGTAGCATTTAGCTCTCTGATAAACACTTACACCTACCATGACACACATTTCCTTCCATACACAATTACTTTGATATAGTACAGATTCAGACCTGTGGGCAATGAGATAGTGCAAATACGATATGAACTCTTTAGCATTTATGAATTCTAAAATCTGCAGTAAGTGCAGGGAATGTAAACGTGGTATAAGGATCTACACAATTTCATGCACATGCCCTACCCCTGCAAGGACAAAGAATGAGAAGTTCTGCATGCTATGTGTTTGCAGGGCAAATAATTACTCTGACTGCAGTATCACTCAGTGTGTCAAGGAGAAAGTGCTGACAAGAAATGCTGTGACTACTATTGACTGAATTAGGAGAGGAACATTCCTAACATTGATATGAATTGTTTATGAAAACAGATTCTGCCTCTGAATACAACTGTGTCTGCAATTGAACAGAAGCAGATTAATCATTGAAACATATATCAACTGCAAGGCAAAGCACATAGCAATCTTGTTAGAGAAGCATAGCTCTTTGACCAATATTTGCAAAATAAAAAGAAGCAAAGATGTGCGATCCACACATCTAACTGCAAGTTACACAGCACAAAGGTCAGGATTTTTTTCGCTTTTCCTGTAATGCAATTTAACACTGGATTACATATTGAGTATAGGTAACCTTGTTTTTATCTACACTGTATAATGTGTGTGACACATGGTAAGGATCTGAATTGTGTCTTGTTACTGCTGTGGGGGTCCAATCCAGACATGGCTGTGTTTGTATGAACATGATGTTAAATAGTTTATTTTCAGGTGGAAACATAACCAAGTTGAGGAAATATAAGTATACATTTTATTTACTTTTTCCATAATTCAGTTCCAGTACCTTCTCCCTCTCTCCCTCTCTCTCTCTCTCTCTCTCTTTCTCTAGCTCTGTTGCATTTCATTTGGCATAACTCACTTTAGACTGAAAGCAGTCTCCAGCAGTCAACTGCAGTTAACTGCCTAAGGGAAAAATGAACAATTTAGTTTAGGCTGCCTTATTTAGCTAAATTCAGCCTGGTTCATTGAGGGGCCATCAGAACTCTGGATAGTGTCAATGAAGAAAATACACCTGCTAGGTAACTTTGTGGCACAAGATGTAATTACAGTCAGCTTTGAATAAAAAAAAACATCTGATGCATGGTTCAAATGTAGTTAAATGATAATTCTAGAGACAGTGGTCTGAACACATAGGTAATCACATTTTGTGATACCAGTGTGATGCTGAAAAAATATCAAATATTATCAATATTGCTAACAACACATGAGCTGTTGTGTGCCCACTTTCAAATTATATGTCATTAAGTGCAAGTCTGGTAATGTGTTCTACAAAGTACATTTCTGATGTTGTAATGAGATGTGAGAAGGATGAATGTGCCAGTTGAATGGACTTCTTGCTCTGGTTTCTGCTACATATACGCACTAACGGCATTTAATTTGCTGTCAGCTTTTTTCTCTCCATATAATTTCTTTGAATGCCTTTTCAGTTTGATCTCCACTTATCACCAGGCAAAAATGGTTCACTGCCTAAGAAAACGTGAAAAATTTTGTTTACACTTCCTTGTGTAGAGCAAATATGCATGGCATTGGTGCACGATCCCCTGCAACTTCGATAGTTCTTACTACAGAGAATGCACGTGACAGATATCCATTTCTGTAACACAAGTTATGATTGAAGTGAATTGAGTGAAATAAGTCACAGAAGGCATTGTTCAAATCCTGTGGTGCAATCACATTTTACGCACACACACACACACACACACACACACACATATATATATATATATATATATATGTGTGTGTGTGTGTGTGTGTGTGTGTGTGTGTGTGTGTGTACATTTTTTTTAATTATTTTAATCTGCATTTGCTCTTTGCTTGGCAGCACATAAACAGGATTTACTACCTTAGGAAAAAAATGTAAAACTTAGTTTAGGCTACCTTATGTATAACAAACATGCCCCAGCAGCATTGTGAGGATGGCAACACTCTAGACTGTGAAGAAATGCACCTTTCATGTAACTTTCTTTGTGGCACAATGTGTAACTGAAGTTAATTGAGAGAAATAAGCCATGTGATGCACTGTTTGGATCCTGTTTAGACATCACATTGGAATTATTTGCAATATGTATTTTTTATTTTAATTTGCATTTGCTCTTCACTTGGCAGCATGCCATCATGGTTCACTATCCAAAGGAAAAAAGTAAAAAAATTAGTTTAGGCTAGCTTATGTAGGGCAAACACACATGGCAATGGTATGCTTTCCTCAGCATGCTGGACAGTACTGAGTGGAAACATTCTACCTCTTACATGCCTTTTTTTGTAGCACAAGGTGTAAGTATAGTGAGCTTAGATAAAGAACACAGCTGTTTAAGGGTTTGAATCTGTCTGAGACATCCTTTTTACAAAGGACGTATGAAGCCTATTTCTCAAAACATTTTGTGTAGGACTGTAATACTAGTGAAAAATGATAATAATAATAATGTTAAACCTGTTTCTTGCAAGCCATGTATCAGTAATTCTTGCTTAAGTAAACTTTTCTATTTAGCATATATCATTTATGTTTCACATTTAACCTCAAGCTAATGTATGTCCAAAAATTCCTGTACATGACAATGCTGATATCTAATATAAAATTCACTTGTATCTGTATGATGGCCACAGTACTTTTGTTATAATCATCATGACTCGCCACATATCCAACTACGTGTTTAGGACAGCTATGCCTTGTAAAGTAGGTAGGTAACATACTCCAACCTGCATTATTCAACTCATTCAGCTGCATCCAACTGAAATTTATTTGCAAACAGAAATACTGACTATTACATAGGAATGCATTCCCAGAACTAAATAAAACCACACAAATATACAGGCTCTTCTAAAGTGTATCTCCATTAATTCTGAAATTAGTATATATCTAATTTACATGTTTGAAAAGCAGTTCTCCTGTGGCAGTATGAATTAATATGCTAAACTTAATTTTTTGCATGCTTTATCCCATAGGTTTGATTCAAAGATGGTACAATACTATTTTAACATTGTGCAAGCCCCAACATCAGAATAGGTCACAAGTCATACTCTTTCTCCCACGAAACTGCAAAGATTAAAAACCATGCCATTAAGTATTCCATTATTGAACACTGCAACCTGTGTCAATAGGTTTAACATCACACATGGCAAAGCTCAATGACAGTTACACCTTTAAAGCTATGTGATGTAACTAGTGTCAATGTGTCTGCCAAGGAATCCATATGTTTTCAAATGTGCAAATGCAGGTGGCAAGGCTGTGTGTCTTTGTGCAATATCAGTTACATGTGAGATATGAGCTGGGTGCCAATAAAGGCAGATTATGTAAGCTTGACTTTTGCAGACATGGCCAGCAAGTGAGAGGATAATGTTTTTATTTTTTAGGAGTCAAGTATATGTGCGGCACTTCTCGTAAAGAACTACAGCTATAGACTGCTGCAGAGGGATTATAACAGTTCTCAGTATAAGGCTGAGACTTAGAATAGCTTAGGTAAGGCTGTCTCCAGTGCAGCTGTCATTCCACATGTTGGGAAATGTTGTCATCACCTCTACAGTGACCTTAAGAATCACAGCAGGACCTACTAAGCCAATGGGAAGCTGAATTTAGGACTGCCTACTCCTGTCAGTTATATAAATATACTGACCCAAAACCTCCCTATGATATGGTATTAATCATCTAGTCGGCCATTGCAGGTACTCATTATGCTTTCAAAAAACAAACAAACAACAACAAAAAAAAAAAAATATATATATATATATATATATATATATATATATATATATTTTTTTTTTTTTTGCACTTTACAGCTGCAAAGGGAATAGCTGCAAACTGTGAGGCACACTAGAATAGATTAACTCACCTCAGACAGGAATGGGGTAAGTATGACTTGGGTCCAAACTCAAGCCATCTATTTCATTTCATTCCCTCATTCAGTAGCATCTTGATCAGGCATTCCTTAATCATGATGCTAAATATCCATACCTTCCCCAGTACCTCTTGCTGCTTGCATTAGAAAATAAGAACACCAGATTAAATGTGTGTTCAATACCCAGATGCAGCAATTACTTTTTATTACTGGATAATTTATTACTGGGTGACACAGTGGTTAACAGTGTCACCTTACAGCAAAAGGTTCTCTGGTTCAATTATTGGCTGGAGTGTCTTCTGTGCAGAGTCTGCATATTCTCATTGCAATCATGTGGGTTTCCTCTGGGTACTCCCACATTCCAAAGACATGCATCTGGAGAATTTCTCCCCAAACCTCCATGCAGCTGGAACATTTCTCCATGGGCCTCCATTGAAAATAGGCTCTGTCCTAGTCAGACTTTCCCCTTCAACAAATGTTAAAAAATATATTTTTATAAAATATTAACAGCAATGAATATGCTTGTGTCTCTCAACTGTCCAGATTTGTGCAGAATGTCCAGATTTTTGACACATGTTTTTTTGTGTGTTCCTCATAAAATTTGAGTTTTTAAGGGTAATCAATGTGGACTGAAGTCACTAAATAATGATGTAATTAGGTTTCAGACTTCATATCTTTCAGAAAATGCATGTTAACACAACACCTGTTATTCTAGCAACTTTTTTTCTTTAAAAGAGTAAAATTTAAAATCCGTCCCTATTTTGGATACTTTGTCCACCCATTATTTCAGGCTTTGTCCAGATTTTTTGAGCTAAGAAGTTGATTGGTATGGATATGCCAAAAACAATCTAATCATGGTAATTTAAATTATTACATTTCAATGCATAATGCCTATCAATTTTTAGGGAAATAAAGGCTGCTCTTTGTTATATCACAGCAGTGAGATTTGTTTATTTTATGGCACCTTAATACCTTTCCATCATATATTGATGTGGCGAAGGTGTACAATAGTAAATTGTTATAAATGGTTATGAATTGCCAAACCACAGTTATTGATAAAATACAGTATTTTGACATGCCATGTATCTAATTCTCTTTTTTTTGTTTCCCCCACCCTACATATCTATTTTGTGGTGGGTACAATTTATTAACAATCTGGTGTCTGGATATCTTGCTGCTGAAAAATAAATGACCTACAGCACAGAGATATAGGCCAACCACTGCTGCTCAGCCCACCATACCTCCACAGATGGCAGCAAAGACAACCAGCACTTATCCTACTTTTTACTGAAAAACCTTCTCTGCAATACACTGAAGAGGTCATCCTGACAAAAGTATACTCTTTTACCTTAAGAATCAAACTTCTGCTGTGGCACTTGTGATTAATACAGCACTCTCTAAATCATGTAAGTAGATAGGTAGAAGGATCATGGCTCAATATGGAGAACTTGTATGTGTGTGAATGATAGTGTTTACAGTTAAGTGAATGTGTGCTCAAGCAACATCTACTCTGGATAACCATTTTGAATTGCTAGATGACTCCACTATCCCCTCATCCCATCTTTCACAACCACAACTTGTTTGCAACACAAGGGTATAGATAGGCATACCATTTGTGCTTTACTGATTACAATTTTCTATGTATTACTTAGAGAAAACCTGGCTTTTTTAGGCCATACTCTGTCCACAACTGCCTAAATCAATGTTTACAATACAGTGTCATAGATTGAAAAAAATAATTATTTAATGTTTTTAGAGGGAAAGTGATGCAAAAATTTTGTAAGGGGAGAGCATTTACATTTTTTTAAATGACAGGTGGATGGGGGCAGCAATAAGAGTACGCAATAATTATATTCTCTGTTTACACTGCTGGTGCAACACACTGATGAGGTCATTCTTTCTAAAGTGACCTGGTACACTTTAAATGTTAGACTTCTCCTGTGTTTTTTCCATTTCTTACACTATTCACTACAATTTGTAAATAGATAGGTGATTCGAATACAGCAGTACTTAACTTCTACTGCTGTGTGTTTGACTGTAAATGAATTCAGGATTTGGTTTACACAAATTTGCAACTTTTATAACCCCAGATAGCTGCCGATGTCATTTTACCAGGCACATCTCCTTGCCAACACACGGCTGATATCATCCCTTTATAAAAGCCGCATGCCTCACTTGTACTAAGTATTTTCCTGTGGCACCAGCTGCTGAGAATGTGCCTTGTAGATGGTGTAACTGGATAGTTAGGTGGTTATTTAGAGTCCATCTCTGCATAAATAGAGTGACTGTGATTACTGTCATATATCACTGGCCACCTCCCAACCATCTCTATGCACACTTCTACATATGACATACATTTACAGTGGCACACTGTCACACTAGCAAATCCTAGCATTTTCAGAGAAAATAACTTTCTGACCCCACAATGGTTACATTATGCTACCATAACTGCAGTAACACAGTTGGAGCACAAATTATCCTGTGTTGCATGACTTTGATACAGTGCTTTGTACACTGTGCAACCACATAGGTAGGATTTGAACCAAAACGCAAAGTACGCACGGTGGCATTCTGTTAAATATAAAAGGTGTTAAATGAAGAGAAATGATGTAAGTACAAGAAGGCATTTATAGCATGTATGGAAGTGAGATCACTCGATCTGATGAAGTCCTAATATACAGGACGAAAACCTTTTAGCTAATTTGGCATTAGACTTGTATGTTACTGGTTTTATTGCATCTGTTTATGTTATTTTCAACTGATGAGTTTTTTCATTGTCATAGTCATTGGGTTGATGGGCAAGGTTTACCACAGTGTGTATTTTGATTTTGGTTTGAGTACTGCATCCACACTTGTTTCTGTTTTTTCAGTAGTAGTTATGGTACATAGGTAAGATGTTTGAGGCCACCTGTGAGTGTGTCTTTCACCTCATACTGTGTATACCAATCTTCAAACACATATATGATGTGTAGATGTACAGTAGTGTTGTGCACTTTAACCACTTTTTAGTATAAACAGCCAGCTAATAAACAGTGTTGATGTCATCCATTTAAATGTGCACTGTCCCAGGTATACCTCAGCATGTTGTGTAGTGCTTGTGATTCAGGCACTAATCTGTAGCTTGCGATCTTAGGTAGGTAGTTCAGATCCAGCCATCACTGCTCAGACTACATTGTGTCAGTCTTATTGCAGCTGTGCATGCTGCTAACAGTTGTCAAACACATATGTTGTGTACATGTATAGCTTTTGATTCCTGTTACAAAAAGCTATGGTAATTTCTCACATAGCAAGGCTTTTATTCAGAGTAATGATGACATGTTATTACATTCTCCTTACATATGTAGGAAGTGTTATTTTCTGGCATGAGGGAAAGAGATAACATGCTGTAGATTGTTGACTTAGTACAGCAATTACAGATACACATTTTCCTTGCAGCAACAACATGATGTAATGCATTGATATAACAATGTTTCACAATTGTAATGACACTTCTACCATGATGCATTCATCTACGACATCCATGTATTTCCTGTTATCAAATACTCAGATGTTCAACATCCATATTCAGTGCCTGTTAGCCTTCTGGGCCTTTTGCTGTAATACATGAATGGCATCCACCATAGTTATATTATGTACTTTTATTGGGGGAGAGGCCTCCTCCATCCCTTTTATCTCAAATAGATTGTTTACAACACATACATCTAATGTAATAAGTTAGCACAGGTGGAGTGTTGCAGTTGTGTCTAGACTTCCAATGTGGCCCTTGTGGTTCATCCATGTGTATTGCTTGGTAGTCACTTAGCTTACTGCTCAATTCTTGAAAGGATAACATTATGTGAATGCACTGACCTTATGTAAACACCATTGTATCTACTTATTGTTATCCATTTTTTATGCAGGAATATGATATACCATCATAGGCTGTATCTGCATGTCAGTGAAATGGTTATTTGGGGGATGTCATTCTGTGATTGCTCCTGTGGCACATACATTGAGTACTGGCTGATATATCATACCTACACAGATAGTCTGTGGTTCATTTCTGTGACAGTGTGTGTGCTACATGATGGAAAGACCTTCCTTTTCAAAAAAGCATTGATATTGCACTTCTCACTGTTGTGTGGACAGTAACATGTGTAGGGCCTTTCCTGCATTCTGACTAAATCTGATTGTTCATGTTATATTCGTAACTCCCTTCTTAGTGACACATTCATTTTAGTTATTTGTGACAGCCTCCATTGCTGTCTGAAGTGGAACATCCATTCAGTATAGAGGTCTGGAGAGAGCCTAGTATAATAGGCAGTGGTTTGAATCTGGTAACATCTGTCTTCAGACAGCAGTGGTTTACACACAGACAATAGATATTGCACATTAAGAGGCCACCTTTTTCAGGTCTTGTCATAAAAGGTAGAGCATTCATACCACTTATGATAAGAAAGTATTCTAAACCCTTCACGTATGTTCCTCTTGACACTACACCTGCTGTACAGTTCTATTTCTAGTCTATTAATAAGCTTCCACTGCTGTAGAACTCTAAGCTTATATGGTCTTACACTTAGACTTACCCTACCATTTTTCCCTCCCTGTTGGTTCATATTGCACACCTCCTCTACTTTCTGTTTTACTAATACTGTTTACTTGCATTTACTTGGCCACCTATTTGCTAGACTCAAATGGAAGGAAAATGTTTCACTCCTGGTCTAGTCAAACCTTTTTTTCACGTACTTATCAAAATTCTAAATATGCCTATTTAAGATGTAATCTCTTCTTCCACAAATTGTACATTGAGATTTTTATTGGCATAACTAACAATGCAGTACCTACTTGTTGCATTCCTGATTTAAAGTTTTTGGGTATATGGAGCATGCCTCCATAAGTTGTAAATATACTTGACTCTCTTACTAGAAGTTTTATGTTTATAGACATGTGTACCTATGCTGTTTTTTGATTGTTACTTTATTGTTTGTTCTTAATGTCGAGATTTTCTCACCAGGCCTCCACTGAAAAGGGGCTGTTTTTCAGCCGATTAGACCATCCCAGTAAACAAAAGTAAAATAAAATAAAATAAAATAAATAAATTACATAACCAATATTCATTTTTCTATGGTGTCCATGATTTGTAGGCAGCCCTCTGATATCTGTCCTGGCATGTGTTCAGACATGACATGTTGTGATTGTTTATTATGTTAATCATTGCTCACAGGCATTAACTATTTTCAAAATAATTATGTTCTGTTTAAATTTCTTCATCTGGACATTCCTTTATTACTGCTGTTGTTTTTGTCACAGTCTACAGCTTAATGGCAAATGAAGGTTTTCATAAATATTTCTTGATGGCCCTCTTTAATAACACTATCTTTTTGTGTTGGTGCTGTTGAATTGCTGTTATGATGCGGTTCCCTGTAATTCCATGTGAGCCTGCCCAGTATAATGATGTGTGAGATGTTTGCAAATTAGCAATGGAGAACTTGAAATCATGTAATGTGTTGTTATATTATTCTTTAGCTTACTTGTCTGTTATATGTGTAGAGGTGGTAAACCATTTTCCTTTGGGTGCCACTGACATTACTTTGCAAAAACATGTCTATTTCTGATATATATGATCCAACTCCCCTTTGTTACACCAAAGTTTTATAACATGATCACATCCTTTGTTATCACGTCTATTTTTATTTATGTTCATACACCAGTGTTGTCATTGCATTGACGTTTTAATTATCATTACATCAGTATGGCAGGATTTATGATAGAAATGTTTCTTTGGCATTTCCTCACATTTGCCTGGGGTATATGACTACACTTTACCAATTTCCCCTTTCCTGTTGATTATTATGCAGTAGAAACCATTATTTTTTTGTATACAATTCCTCCATTTCACTTCTTCTCCTTCAGAATTCTTTCACTGAACTTACCCTTAATATTTCATGGCTAAATGTGCTTGTTAGCTTTTTTAAGCTATTTTGTTTACATTCTGTGCTCATGCATGCAAGCTCTTATCATGACCGTGAACGCTATTGCTGGCCATGAAAAGGTGTTTGCAAATATGTAGGCATAGTGATTAGCATGCATATATAATTAGCACTGCTGCACTTCATGCTAATATGCTTACATCATGTAGGCTTAGCATGGCACCTACACGACTGTTGGTGAATCCTAGGAATAGACTATTATTTCTGGCTAAAGTACCATACCTTTGTATGCACCTATATACATGAGTTCAATAATTATGTATAGGCTTGATGATCTACCTGGCTGATGTCTGGCATCCAAATCTCTCTCTAATGGACTAATAAATGTTCTGCTACATTCCGCTGCAGTTACCACACTAGAATATGTCTGAGATCTCTGCATACCTCCCAACCTCTTGCAGCAAGAAATCTGGACAAAGCCTAAACTGACTGGGGGACAAAGGACCAAAAATAAGGACAGATTTCAAATATTACTCTTACAAACTTAAAAAGTTGCTAGAGTAACAGGTTTTGCATTAACATGCACTTTGTGAAGGATATGAAGTTTGAAACTCAAATGTCTGGCATTATTTAGTGACTTCAGTACTCGGTGATTTGCTAGCAAACCACACATTTTATAAGGACCAGACCAAAAATATGAGGCAAATATCTGGACAGTCTGCAAAAATCTGGACTGTTGAGAGGTATGCATCTCTGGTTCACTGCTGTGGTTATTAGCTTAAAAGGGATGCAGCTACCGAAACCTCGACTGTAAGTGAATTATTAGTAAGCTATATATAAACCTGTATTTCCTCACTACGTGCATAGTTTAAATTTATGACTTTTAAACCTGCTCCTACTTGACTCACTGGTAACTTAACTGAAGTCTTTATATTGAAATGCCTGTATGCAGCCTGGTCGATTTACTAACAGCTATGCCATTCTTCTTGGTCTTGTTCATAGTAAGGGAATGTACTGAGACAGTAGACTTTTCTTTTGATAGTGATATGATACTGCTTATCATAATTCTAACTTCTTCATAAGTAATCATCATTAACTCTGAAGGAACATACAAGTGAATTTGAAATATTGCATAGCTGGTACTCTGAACTAGACCTGAAAAATGAATGCTGTTAGTCACACATTGCATACTATGTGGAAATCATTTAGCCCACTGAAGTTCAACAGCTATAGCAAGTAACATGCAAATGGTCCATGAAGGCAAGAAAATTTGGAGTTTGAAAAGCCAGGATCTAAAATTTTATCAAAATGACACAAAAACACAACCAGGCTTTATGACCTGATATATAATGTAGTTTTATGGATATAGGCTGTTAAAATTGTTGTGTATCCAATTAACAATTGAATAAACCTTTGTGTCTGTTGCTCACTAAACTTCATGTGAGGAGTTTTGCTTCTGTTTGCTGCTACTTTTTATTTTAATTATTTGTATATCCAATTTAGATTGTACATGGTAAAGGCTACTAAGAATAAAAATGTTTACAATACCTGCATTTAAAACTTGTTACGTAACCCAGTTATTAAACTGCAGTTTCTCTAGAGTACTATGATAAATCTTACATTTTATGAGGCTCTTTCCATGAATCTAATCATTAATTAAATACCACAGCATAACCACAGTGTATGCAAACATGCCTTTATGAAAAACATAAAATCATAGCTGCATTATGATCAGTTTGCAAAAAAGTTTACTGGGAAATATGTTCATAAAAAATTTGAAAATAAGTAGAGATTACAATATAGACAAATGAATATCATTGCTTAGTTACATAAAACCATATTTCCATATTTTCATACCCTGTTAATACGCAGAAAAACATGGCCTGAAATAACATTAATATAATACAGGATAGGTTAAAATTAATTGTATATAGTGAGTCATAACTGTTAACTTGAAATCAGTACAGATATTTATATTCAGTGATAGAGATGAAATATGCAGTATTTTTATTCAACATCAGTATATTGTGTACAGTTTTGTAATTGTTACAATAAGCTGTTAAAATGAAAAGAAATTACAAAGTCTTACCGTATTTCTGTGTGTGAAACCATTCGCTGAGGCTATTTCAGGAAATGTTACAAGCAACTCTTTGAAGCTTATGCTAAATGGAAAGAAACAGACAGGAACTATTGTTCAGCAAATGGCTAACTTGTCAGTTTCCTCTCTACAGAAACTAATTTCTAATTTGTTTTTATGACTATATATATGTATATATATATATATATATATATATATATATATATATATATATATATATATATATATATGGACACACACACACACACACACACACACACACACACTCTGTTAATTTGTTAAAATAAATGCTATCTTCAGTGTTACTGCTGTTATTAAGCATGTTCAGTTAATGCCAAATACTGAATTCCTCAGTTCAGTTTGTAGTATTTTAAGGTATACTGAGAGAAGTATTATCTGACCTGAGATGTTCCCACTATCTGCAAGGAAAACAAATATACAGTATAAAGCACTGTCAAATATTTGAACTGAGACTAATGAATTTTAATATCTTCTTAAAGAGAAAAATGAAGGCTAGCCTTCAGTGTATTCCAAGCTAAGAAGAAAGAATTGTTGCAAAGATACTTCAGGAACCACAGAGTAAAAATCTGTTTTATTTCTGCTTTCAGGTTTTCTTTGGTTTCTGTATTAAGCAGCAATTTTCATATGATTTAGAAACTGATTTGACAAACTAAGCATCAATTTTTCTTTGTTTACATCAAAAAGAACAACAAACATTCCAGCAGATATCAAGTAAGCTGTTGGCATTTAAAGGGAACTAGTGTTTTAGTGTTTATATATATCTATATATATATATATATATATATATATATATATATATATATATATAAATATATATTTTTAAAAAATAGCCTTAGTATCCACAACCCAGATAAACGGTTGTGCGGTTGGGCTACTCGTCTCAGCTCCTGCCTCATACCCGGGCGCTCCCTTCCATCAATCTATATCCAAGGACTACCACTGCCCCAAACAGAAGACACCTTTGAACTGTCTACTACCTAGGCGTCATGAATCTCCACCAATGAGATTACATTTTCTACCTAAGGAAACCTAAGTCCTCTCACCCGGGCGCTCCCTTCCCTCAATCTATATCCAAGGACTACCACTGCCCCAAACAGAAGACACCTTTGAACTGTCTACTACCCAGGCATCATCAATCTCCATCAATGAGATTACATTTTCTACCTAATGAAACCCAAGTGTATGTAGCCTTATTAAGGAATCATCCTTTTACAAAGCCTGTACTGTTCTGACCTCCATGTGCATGATAGTAGCCTACCGCAGCCTGTTTACCACTCTCCCCCCTCCAGTCTTTGTCAGTGTTTCCTAGACCCAATCTACAAGTGAATAAAGACTCTTCCCTCACTTTTATCCACTCTCCTCTTACCACTAGGTGGCAGCATACACATTTTAGACGCTTACCTAGTCTATTCCTTCCTTAGCACCACCTACAGTTTCAGCTGTAGGTTAAACATCCCTGCAGAAGCTTGCCCAGTCTCTCCCCTCCAAACCTCCACCATAAATTAACAGCTATTCTCTATCTACAAACTCTATCAGCTATTTTACTTCTGCTCTACCACCCCAAAAACTACCTACCCCCTCTACTTCCCAGGACTTTAACAACCTCATATACCTTGGCCATACTGCTCTCATTAACTCTTGATCTGCAGCCCTTATTAATTCTGAGTTACAATCTCTGATAGTTTCTGCAGGCTTCACTTCCTTCTGGCTCTCAACTCCTTCTTTCCCCCATCATAGCCCTACCACACCTCTTTATCTTACCCCTCCCTCAGGCCAGCTTCCTCTCTGAGTTTTATTTCTAACCAGTGTTAGCTGTGGCGCCATTTTTAAAAAATAGCCTTAGCATCCACAACCCAGATAAACGGTCGTACGGTTGGGCTACTCATCTCACCTCCTGGTAGGTTCAGTATTGCGTACTTTTAAGTTAACCACGTGGAGACCTTAAATTGTATATTTAACATTGTGCTGATGGAGCTATGTTTGATACTGTTTAAATGATATTGTACAGTTCATAGGTTCATCGGTTCATAGGTTCATACTAGGCTATCTGCCCTAGGGCATTTATAAGCCTAGCCAGAGTGTTGTTTGGCTTTCGCCACCCATTTTAAATTAATTTTGCTATGCCCTTTTTCGAGGTTAGTATACTGTGCCTCTCTCTAACAGTGACACAGAAGTGATACCCGGGGTAAACCTACAATCACCCATCCACTCATCAAGGCTCCTCTTGAAGAGAGTCAATGAGGGACTCTGCCTAACCTGGACTGGGATTTTATTCCAGAGTGAAGGGAGCCTCTGGGTTATGAATCTGTCCCTCCAGCATGTCCTATTTATTTCAGTGTTGAGGTTCAAGTCTCTTGAGCGCGTAGCTTGATGGGATTTGGATTTTCTGAGGTGCAACATGTTCATTAATTCTGGGTTGGACATGGCTTTATATGTCAGGCACAGATCGCCTCTGAGCAGGCGGTATGCCACTGAGTAGAGCTGGGGTTTCTTTAACCGAGCATCATATGGCATCTGTTTGAGCCCTTTGATCCTCTTGGTGAGGTACTTTTGGGGTCTTTCCAGTTGTTGCAGGTGTCTGGTAAGGTACATCCCAAAAGGGGCATTGTACTCAATTATGGGCCTGATGAGGGATGAGTAAAGAGGCACGATGAACTTCTCTGATCTAGATGTGAATCCCTTCATGATTAGGTGGGCTATATAAAATGTTTTTCTAACCACTTTGGCCACGTGGTTGTCAAATGAGAGATTGCTATCAACTTGGGTCCCCAGGTCCCTAATTACTTCTTCCGTACTTAATGGATTACCACTTATGTGGCAATTTGTGGGCACTTTGTTTTTGCCAAAGGGGATGACTATACACTTTTTGGCGTTTAGCTTGAGGCCATGCCTCTGGCACCAGTTGTCTGTTTCTATGAGGCCCTTTTGGAGGATGCTTGTGTCAGCTGGAGAGTCAATTATGGTGCCCAGTTTGCAGTCATCTGCGAACTTGGTCAGCCACAGTCCTTCCATGTTGGCCTGTACCTCTGAGAAATATATACCGAACAAGAGAGGTCCCAGGACTGAGCCTTGTGGGATGCCACTTGTAACTGGTTTGGAGTCTGACATGGCTCCAGCAATTCTAACCATGTGGGTTCTGTCCTTGAGCCAGTTTGCAACACATCTAGTGACATAGGGGTTTATATTTAAGCTGGTGAGCTTATCTATAATGCCCGAGTGGGGTATTGTATCGAAGGCTTTTGCGAGGACCAGGTAGGCTGTGTGGACCACCTTCCCCTCATCAATGGCCTTGGTGACTGTTTCAAAGAAATTGACCAGGTTTAAGAGGCAGGATCTGCCCTTAACAAAGCTGAACTGGGTAGGATCCAGTGTCTGTACGTCCCCAATATCTTTATTTATAAGGTCCATGATGATCCTTTCCATAGCTTTGCAGACCAAGCTAGTCAGGCTTATGGGGCGATAGTTTCCAGGATCCGTTGAGGCACCACCTTTGTGGAGAGGGACCACCGTTGCTGTACGCCACTCTTTGGGTACATATCCTGTAGTAAGGCTGAGACTGAGCAGTAGTTTTATATTTGGGTTTAGCTCTTCTTGGAGTTCATGTAGGACGCAGCCCGGGACATCATCTGGTCCCATTTATGCTGTGTTTTTTGCTTTGGAGAGGGTGGCTCTTACCTGAGCATCTGAGATGTCAGGGGGGCAGCACTCTGCTGGGATAGATATTTGCCCTTTTGGTGGGGAGGGGGGGGAGCGAAGTTTGCACTGAACCTGTCAGCTAGGATGTTGGCAATGCCTGTGGGTTCGGTGTATTTTTTGTCATTTTGGACTAATTCTGAGAATATCTGGGAATTCCCACCCAGGTTCCTAACATAACTAAAGAAAGCCTTGTGATTATCCTTAGTGTCCTGTGCAATTTTTCTCTCGAAGCTGGCCTTAGACGATTTTCTGAGTGCCCGTAGTTTTTTGCTAATACTGATCAGAGATGCCTTCCCTTTTTGGGATTTTACTCTATCATGTAGTAGCTTCCTCCTTCTATTGTATAGTTTGTTTATGGCTGGGGTCCACCAGACAGGACGTCTGCCTTTGGAGGATTGGGTCTTGGTTTTATTTGGGATTGCATGATCCATGCATTCCTGAAGGTGTTCATAGAATGCGTTTATAAAGGATTCTGCGGTCTGGGCTGTATTTTCCACAGGCCCGGGGGCTTTGAAGGATTCCACCTAGATTTTGAGGAGTGTGAAATTTGCTTTAGAGAAGTTTTTCACTGTGGTTTTCTGGGCAGGGGGTGGGGTCGGGATGTGAATATCAAGTGAGATTAGTTTATGGTCTGATCTTACCAGTGAGGGATACACTTTTGGTCTGGAGCATAGAGTCCCCATGTTGGTGATGATCAGGTCTAGTATGTTTTCCCCTCTTGTGGGAGTGGTAACAAGTTGTTCCATAGCATTTTAGTTTATAAATTCTAGGAACCTTTGGGCTAGGGTGTTGGAGCTAGAGTAATGCTCCCTGTCTATGTTTGGGTAGTTGAAGTCCCCCAATATAATGATGTTTGGAGAGACCTTCATATTTTCCAGTGTTCTCAGGAAGGCCGAGTGGAGTTCCTGGGTTTGGGAAGGTGGTCTGTAGTGGGCTATAAACTGGAAGGCAGTTTTACCCACTGTTAGTTGCACATGAATAGTCTCTGATGCTTCGTGCTGTGCCACCAACCTGGAGGTGTGGGTATCTTTGATGAATATTAATACTCCCCCTCCTTTTGTGGTTCGGTCTAAGTTTTGGGGCCGAAAAGCATGGTATGAGGTATAACCTGGTAGTGCTGGGGTGCTCTCGGGAGCCTTGAACCAGGTTTCTGTTACTGCACAGATATCGATGTTCTCCATGCTAAGGAGAGTTTCGAGTGCATGCATCTTGAGGTTTAGACTTCTGGCGTTGAGTAGCACTACTCTTAGTTTCTTATCCCTTGTGATACCTATGGAGGTGGATTTGTCTTTTGAGCCTTGCCTAAAAAAGGCACTATGGGAGTAGCAAGAGCCCTTTCCAATATCCAAAAGCCCAGGGGTGATAGGTGCAAGCTGTCCCTTGCGAAGCATCGTGGCTTGTCGAGCATGTCATCCCAGGCTGACAGGCATTGGATCCCCTTTGAATGACACCAATACTTAAGCCAGTTGTTGAAATTGATCATCTTGTCTTCATATTGTGGCATCAATCTTGGTGAGGGTAAGATGCTACTCAAGGTCAGGGTCATACCGGCCTGGGCTACATGCTCAGAGAGCTCCTCTGTCTCTTTTCATGTAGTCCAGGGAGGTATGTCTCAGGTCATTCACACCAGCATGGACAATGACTGAGTCATATTTGTTCTTGCCTTGGAGTGACCTGAGTGCTTGTGTTATGTGGCGGATCCTAGCGCCCTACAGGCAGCTCACCGTGACCTTCTCCTTGTTCAGCCTGGTGAGCGGGACGTCAGTATGCCTGATGATAGAGTCACCTATTACAAGTGTATCAGGTGTGTTGTTTAGCCTTAAGGGCTGTGACTGTTCAGCACACTGGCTTTGTGAGGTATGTATTGCACGTGTTTTGTTTTGGGGTAGCGGTTGCTTGGGTGTCTGCTTTGGAGGTCTCTGCTGCTTAGGCAGATTTTTATTTAGAGCCTCCGAGTATGTTTTTGTGTGTTTATGTGTTTGGTTTGCTGTCATGGTAGGTCTATGTGAGACTGGAATTGTAGTGAGTGTGGTTTCCTTTTCCTCCTGACTGGTTACGCCAGTACTGAGTTGAGAGAGCTTAGCCTCCAGTTTGGCTATATGGTTGCATCTCTCACATGTGTTGGAATTTGTTGGGAGGAGAGGGTTGTCTGTGTACATGAGGCAGTTGTAACATTGCCTCAAGATTCCCAGATTCACCAGCTGGACCGGAGAGGAGATTAACAACTGACCTTTGAACATGCTAGAATAGTATTGGGAATTCCTTTATAATTGAAATAAAAGGGCCAATGGGGAACAAGGTACTCAAGAGGAGTTTGTGAGGGTGTAGTACTTTTAATTTTTTAGTGCTGACTTATATAATTGCTTTAGTGAGCAAGTGCCAGGTAACTTAAAAGCAATGTGCTACAGGTAACTTAAATGCAAAAACGACAAACAGTAACTTTCATTCAAGTGAAACAAGGAAATAAGTACAGTAAGCAATGCAGATATCACTAGGGATCCACAGAAGTGCTAAAAAGCCGCGTTGTAGGTGGAATTAGTGTTAGAGGGAAATAACAAGCAAATAAACAACAAACATACAAACAAAGCTAGATTCAGCAGGCCTGGATCTAGTCTATGCTACATCAAACAAGGTGTACCAATTTCAGTAAGAAACAGTTCAAATATGCAGGCACTATAAGCCTTTAACCAGAAATTCCCAGCTCAGAAGGGCAGAGTCCAGCCTCTCCTCCCACAAGAGTGCAGACCACAAACCTTCCTAATGTAAAACAACTGGTCTGAAGCCCAAGTGCTTAATCCAAAAGACTTAGAATGATAGCTATACTTTAATCAAGTTACTACCAAGCAGTAATAAATACAATGGAATACTTTAAAGAATGCCTGGATTAGTGCTCAAGTTATACAAACAAAGCTAGATTCAACAGGCCTGGATCTAGTCTATGCTACAGAAAACAAGGTGTACCAATTTCAGTAAGAAGCAGTTCAAATATGCAGGCACTATAAGCCTTTAACCAGAAATTCCCAGCTCAGAAGGGCAGAGTCCAGCCTTTCCTCCCACAAGAGTGCAGACCACGAACCCTCTTAATGTAAAATAACTGGCCTGAAGCCCAAGTGCTTAAACCAGAATTAATACACTTTTAGAATAACAGACACTGAGCCCTCAATCAGCAGTTCCCAACTTAGAAGGATGTAAGCTACCTGTCCTGACACCACAGTTCAGGCCACAAACCTTCCTAATGTAAAACAACTGGTCTGAAGCCCAAGTGCTTAATCCAAAAGACTTAGAATGATAGCTACACTTTAATCAAGTTACTACCAAGCAGTAATAAATACAATTGAATACTTTAAAGAATGCCTGGATTAGTGCTCAAGTTATACAAACAAATCTAGATTCAGCAGGCCTGGATCTAGTCTATGCTACAGAAAACAAGGTGTACCAATTTCAGTAAGAAGCAGTTCAAATATGCAGGCACTATAAGCCTTTAACCAGAAATTCCCAGCTCAGAAGGGCAGAGTCCAGCCTTTCCTCCCACAAGAGTTCAGACCACGGACCCTCTTAATGAAGTGCTTAAACCAGAATTAATACACTTTTAGAATAACAAACACTGAGCCCTCAATCAGCAGTTCCCAACTTAGAAGGATGTAAGCTACCTGTCCTGCCACTACAGTGCAGACCACAAACCTTCTTAATGTAAAACAACTGGTCTGAAGCCCAACTGCTTAAACTAAAAGGCTTAGAATGAGTTACACCAAGCAGTAATAAGTACAAATGAGTACTTTTAAGATGACGCAAAAGCAAAATAAAGTAGGAAGAAACACAAATACAGTAAAAGCAGATAAAATAACACGTTTCATTTGCCCAATGGCAGCACCATTTTTTGCCATCATATTAATTTGTAAAGCCAGTCTAGAAATCTGAAAGCAGCTTTGCCCTGAACAGCAACTGTGCTTACTATTCTATGTGTAACATGATTCTGCTACATTCATTGGCCTGAATGCTAGCTGCAGCAGAATTTCTTTTAACTAACTGTGGAACCAGCTCATAGTATCCATGCAAATGTAAACTGAATACTTGTTTGTGTCATATTTCCCAGTATATATATCTATGCACGACATGTTTATGCTCATATGGAGCCTATATTTTGCTATCTGTACAAACACTACATTAAGCTTATTCTGTGTAATGTCTATGCCTTGCATGACTGATTTTTATTTTTATCCTGTCGCTAGTGTTTAGGAGAGCCCCGACGACCTTGAGGAACTGTCCTTCTTCTGGGACTGCAAGTGAATTACTTTTTTGTTTTTTTTCAGTGCCAAAAAGACATTGTAAGTCCTAATATCGATTGTCATGCCGCAAAACACAGTGATAAGGGTTTTCTACAGGGGAATATTTTATTAGAGATACCTCGGTCCAAAAAAAAAAAAACATTTATAATTGGCAACCGTGATTGTTTTGCTGCCGCAAAACGCTGTGAGAAGGATTTTATGGTGAGGAAATGCCTCGCTAGAGACTCACTGCCTAAAATACATCTAAATGTAGTGGAAATACTTTGCTAGAGACATTACTGGCTATAATGTTTTTCTTACTGTTAATATTGACTGTTTTGTTGCCGCAAAATGCAGTGAAAAAAAATTTCAGTAGGGGAATGCTTTACTAGAGATATTACTGCATATAATGCTTTCTTCCAGCGCTAATATTGATTTTTTTTTTGCTGCTAATGCTTAGAAGTGCCCTGACTGCCCGAGGTATATTTATTCTCCTTGGCTGAAAGGGAAATGTTTTATTAGAGAGATTATTGCCTAAACTACTGCTGTTTAATAGTTATTACTGTAGGGGGAATGTTTTATTAGAGAGATTACTGCCTAAAATACTGCTGTTATAATAGTTATTACTGTTGAGGAAATGTTTTTACTGGAGATGTTACTGCCTAAAATACTGCTGTTGTAACAGTTATTACTTTTTTTCTATATCCCTATCTCTCTCAACCTTTCCTTCCTCTATCCAAACCTGCTTTTAATTCCACCTCCAGCTTAGCTTTCTCTCCTACACTTTGAGCTTTCCCTCTTAATCTGTTCCTCTTCCTTGTATCTCTCCTACTCTGCCTTGCAATTGCCTAATCTTATCTTTTCTCTTTTTACAGCTTCACACCTGGGCGCTCCCTTCCCTCAATCTATATCCAAGGACTACCACTGCCCCAAACAAAAGACACCTTTGAACTGTCTACTACCCAGGTGTCATCAATCTCCACCAATGAGATTACATTTTCTACCTAAAGAAACCTAAGCGTATGTAGCCTTATTAAGGAATCATCCATTTTACAAAGCCTGTACTGTTCTGACCTCCATGTGCGTGATAGTAGCCTACCGCAGATTGAATCACAGTTCAGATAGTATAGTATAGTATAGTGGTTTACCACTCTCCCCCCTCCAGTCTTTCTCAGTGTTTCCTAGACCCAATCTATAAGTGAATAAAGACTCTTCCCTCACTTTCATCTACCCTCTCCTTACCACTAGGTGGCAGCATACACCTTATAGACACTTACCTAGTCTATTCCTTCCTTAGCACCACCTACAGTTTCAGCTGTTTATCAGTAGGTTAAACATCCCTGCAGACGCTTGCCCACTCTCTCCCCTCCAAACCTCCACCATAAATTAACAGCTATTCTCTATCTACAAACTCTGTCAGCTATTTTACTTCTGCTGTGCCACCCTAAAAACTACCTAACCCCCTCTACTTCCCAGGACTTTAACAACCTCATATACCTTGTCCATACTATCCTCATTAACTCTTGAACTGCAGCACTTATTAATTCTGAGTTACAATCTGTGATAGTTTCTGCAGGCTTCACTTCCTTCTGGCTCTACCCGCTGCGTTCACCCAGCGAGCTCACTCTGCTCCCCCACCCTCCCCCCAAATTCCACCCACCCCCAGTGCCTCTGAACTTATACTCACTTAACCACTCCTACTTCCTTTCTACCTATTAAATTCCACCACTTTCACCACCATCCTGTTCCTTCTCCCTTCCCCTACTCATCATCTATTACCCCACCCTTCCCTTCCATTTTAATAAGGCAGTTCCTACTCCTAGACTATTCTCAACACCATATATCTACTTTATCATAGCCTCACCATTCTTACAAAACATACATCCTTCTCATTGCAACTATTACTTCCTCTGAACCTTACTTACTTCCACTACCTTACCCAACCCAACACCACAACCCACTCACCACTCCTTCATACAACCAACTCACTCCCCACATCACACTTACAGTCATTTATCTCAATATCCCCTGGCCTGTATCCCATTAAATACCATCTATTTTTTCACTACAAACTAATCGCTCCTTATAAAATCTCTAGCCCCCTTCTAACCTCGAAATCTCTCACAAATCTAACAATACACAACATAGAAACAAAGCAATCCAAACACCTTTACAGCATAATCCAACATCTAACATCCATACTGTTTTCTGGTGATATACACCCTAACCCTGGCCCAAACACCCCCTCCTCTACATCTAAATCCATCCTACTAGTTTTTCTAAATGCCCAAAGCATAGCTAACAAAATTCCCAACCTGCATGCCTGTCTTCTCCACAACAAACCTGACATCTTAGCTCTCTCTGAAACCTGGTTAAAACCACATATAAAATATGCTGAAATAGTACAACCTAACTATTCCATCATCAGAAATGACAGGGCCCACAAAAAGGGTGGTGGAGTAGCTCTACTCTATTCATCCTCCCTATCCATAACTCCCTATAATAAACCCATTCCCCACTTTACCAATGCATAACTAATACTGGATCTATTTCAGTTAAATAAACACAAACACATATGCATAGCCTCCCTTTACATTCCCCTGGAGACAATATCTCAGTACTTGAGGATATCCTCTCCTGGCTTTCTATCAATATCAGTAATGAAATAATTATCATGGGAGACACAAACATTAATTGGGCCACCATTCAGTCCCCTACACACCCCAGAAATATCAACCTATATAATTACTCTCAGCTCATCAACTCTTCTTCCAGGCCCTCTAAAGACTTCTCCAGTGGTAGCACCCTAGACTGGATCTTAGTCTCTCACCCCCACTACTACCCTGATAGTGGAACTCTTCCTGATTCCCTCAGCGACCACCATCCCATCTTTGCTAGGTGTCTTCCTTCTCCCTTCAAGGTAACTCATAATTACATCACCACTCGCTACCTAAAGAACTTAAACCCAAAAGCCTTCTCCGAATCCCTAAAATCACTTAACTGGAAACCCTCTAAAAACTCTATCCTTGGATAATGCTGTTGCACACTTTAATGCAACTTTTCTAAAACTGCTAGATAGTTATGCCCCCATAAAAACCAAAAGAATAAGAAACAAAACCACCCCCTGGCTAACAAAATACACACTAACTACTATACACCTTAGAGACAAAGCCTGGGCACATTACCAAAGAAACAAAGCTCCTACCACCCTTAATGAGTTCAAATCACTTTGCAACAGAGTCAAAAAGCTTATCACAGCAGACCAACAGAATTACTTCTCCTTACTTCAAAACAACCATAAAACCAATCCACAACAATTCTGGAAAGGTATCACTACCCTCCTAAAACCTGGCAAAACTGAAAACCCAAGCCCTGACCCAAATGCACTAGATATAGATCTAGCCACCCAATTCAACTTTTTTTTTATAGACTCTATTTCCAGACCAACCTCATCCTTCTCTAACAACACTTCACCCCCTACTTCTACATTTCCTCTCTTGTCACCCCCTTCACCTCCAGTCTCTCATTCCCTATCATCTCAACCCGCACCTTTCTCCATAAAACCCATTCCTACTTCTACCATAAAAAAACCTCCTGCAAAAGCTAAAACCATGCACCAATGCCCCCGATAACATTCCCTCATCTTACCTCAGCATATCTGCCGATACCATTGCCTTCCCTATCAGTATCCTAATCAATCGCTCTATCCAAGAAGGTCTTGTACCCCAACTCTGGAAAAAGGCTTACATCATATCCCTGCACAAAGGAGGCAATAATAACAATATTACTAACTTCTGTCCCATCGCCATCCTCTCTCCCCTCTCAAAACTCCTAGAAAAATGTATCCATCTTCAACTACTTCCCTATCTCTTAGACAACAACTTATTAACTTCCACCCAATACGGATTCAGACCCAGTCACAGCACTATGACTGCCCTCCTATCCTTCCTGAAAACTGTGAATAAAGCCAGTGATTCTGGTTTTACTGTCTCTACCCTCTTACTTGACCTTTCTAAGGTCTTCGATACTATCTCTCACAACCTTCTCCTTACTAAACTATCCAACCTATACCTATCCCCTCCCTCTTTCAACTGGTTCACCAACTACCTCTCTAACAGGCAACAAGCTGTTAAGTAGAAAAACGTCATGTCCTCTTTTCTTAACACCCCCACTGGTGTCCCCCAGGGGTCCATACTGGGTCCCCTCCTCTTCAATATATTCATAAATGATTTCTTCTGCTAGATCCCTTACGCTAACCTTATTTAATATGCAGACGATTCAGCAATTATCTGTACCACTACATCCATCCCCACTCTCTTAAAGCTGACTCAAGATGCCTTCTCTACCATAGAACAGTGGATGAAAGGCAATCATTTAGCACTCAATGCGTCAAACACCAAACTTATGGTATTTACCCCCTCTAAAACCAACACCATTGATAGAAATCTATTCTCCATCACCAGCCTGAATAACACACCTCTTGAACTGGAATCTGAAGCCAAACTACTAGGAGTCCAGATTGATGACCAGCTTAAATTCAGTTCCCATCTACAACTAAACATAAAAGAAACCCACCAAAAACTTGGCATGCTCTACCAACACAATATATACCCCACTGCATCTACTAAGCTCACTCTCTCTCTACTATATTTCTCATCCCTTCCCTCAAGACAAAACTGTCCTCTTGTTATAATAAAATTGTCAAATTTGCCTCTAGCCACAAATCATCAACCCATCACTGTGCATCCCTCCACAAACTAAAATGGCTAGAGCTTCCCAACTATCTCTCCTATACTCAGCTTACTTATGCACACAAACTAATTTTTTCACCCCTCCCTCTGTCCCTCCCTTTCATCTACCTTTAAAATGCACCACAAAGAAAGACTCCTAAGATCTAGCAACCAAAACCTAATAGAACTGTACAAACCCCTTCGCTCTCCAGGACAAAACCTCCAGTCCTTTGCCCTGGCACACCTATGGAACTCCCTCCCTCCATCCGTACCACCACCAACCTCTCTGCCTTTAAAAAATCACTACACTCACATCTAACATCCACACGTGACTGCTCCTGCTCCCACTCCTCATAGCCTATTCTCCACTTCCTACAGGCAACTATCTCATTCCAGACACCAACTTCATATTTGTATCTAATCTAGCAAATACTAAGCCAATTGTAAATAACTTCTTATAATTCTCAAATTGTACTATTCCATCTCAAGAAACTGTATATTTACTAAAGCAATGTTTTGTTTTGTTTTCTACTAAATGTAACCTATTAGTTTTATTGCAACTGCTGTAATTTTCATTTTGTCTTAGAACCACAAAAGATTTAATCTGTAAACTACGATAACCTTTGTGTAGGAGCTTTTCTCCCCAGGACTCCATTGAAAACGGGTTCTTATTGGCCCAATGGACTATCCTAGTTAAACAACTGCAAATAAATAAAATAAAATAAATAAAATATATATGTATGTACAGTATATATATTTGATTTTGAATGAGTTAACTGAACTGAATATACTCTGAAGCCACCACATAGGTTAAATCACAAGTCATCTTAGATAGTTTATAGAGTTGAAATAAATCTGTATTCAGAGCAGTTCTGTACGAATTTTATTTACAAAAGGTTTCATCACAGAGGACCAAAATGCACAGTAATCGGCAAGTGCTACTAATACAAGCTGCACCCTCTTTAGCCATTTGCTGAAAATGGGAAGATGTTACAATGAATCTCTAGCTGCTAAGATATAAAACAGCATGTATCTGCCTCTCGATATATTGATAGAGACAGAGATAATATGATGAAAAAGATACTGAAGACAGAAATAGAGTAGGTCGAAGAAGATGCTGGAGGCAGGAGATATGTAAAACAACACAGACTGAGGCAATATTCTGCAAATTGGAATATTAGCACTCTTGGCTTACAGTTACAAGCAGTTCCTCAGTTGCATATTAACCGAAGAGTTTAGTCCAGTTAAACGCGAAGAGTTTAGTCCAGTTAAACCTTCCAGGAAACAGACTGTCTTTTTTGACAAGAAAAGTCCAAAGCTGCAACTCTATCCAAAATCAGTATTCACATCATTAAAAAAGGACATTCACAAGTAATGCTCACATGTATCTACATATGAAGTATTTCTCCTTGCTTCCAGAATCTTCCTTCAGATGATCCTTCGGTGAGGAACTAATTTCCTAGTTTCCTGCTTTCATGCAACCTCCATTTTTAAAGCATTAATTGACAATTAAGGTCTAGTTAATAAGTGTTACCTAGCTACCTAGGTATTGGAATATCCCACACACTGTAACACTGCAATACGGTTTATGTCAGATGATTGAGTTTTCGGAAACTCAAACTTCATATGGTTGAGACTATATGTTCGAATTTCAAAAACTGAGAGCATTTGTATGGAGAAAATGGTACAATGGGGTTCTGGGAATATATCCTTCTCCCCACTGTAGTGCATTCTCAGATTTGGTATATATAATAGCAAGGAATGTGAGGAGTGCAGGAGTTTTGCCCCCCCACAAAAATGTAGATTTTGGTTGTAGTTTCCAAAAAACTCAATAATCTAACATAAACCCCTGCAATGCACACTTTAAAGGCATCTTACCCCCTTTTCTGTAGCTAACATAACTTCCAGGGTCTTACATCAGATGATAGCTCAGTGAGAAATTACGTTCCTGGTCTGCTGTTTTTAGGCAGCTCATTTTATATAATGTTAATTAAAAAGACCTTGTTAATTTTCTAAGTAAAACAACATGTTCCCACACACACTGCAACACACATTTTAAAGACACATTACCACTCTTCCAAAGTCAGCATGTTAAATATACACCCCCTACTGTAATGTCTTCTCTAAGAAGGTCAGACCACAAAATGGTCTCCTTTGAAGTAAAAATAAAGCATGGACCCCCAGCTAAACCTGGAATATTCAGGAACTATTCTAAGGCTAACCTCCTGCTATAAAGTGAGAACCTGGCAAAATTTCAAGCCCCCATAAACCCTGAGAACACTACTGCCTATGCAGAACTGTTTACAGAAACCCTGTACAAGCATGTTAATAGCTGAATATAGGCAGCTGTACCCACCAGGAAGAAGTACAGAACTAACTCAAAAAACAAGCCACCCTGGTGGAATCACAAAATCAATAGGCTGTATAACAGGAGGAAGAAAATCATGGCAAAAATTAGGAGGCACAGCATCCTGCAGGATAAAAGCACTCTCATCAAATTAAACAAACAACTCAGAGGACAAATAAAGTCTACCAAAGCCTAATTTGAAGTATGTTTGGCCTCCCAGGCCAAGGACAACCACAAAACATTCTTTAGCTATGTCCGCAACCTCAAAGACAATGCGCAGTTGTGTGCAGAGCTCATTGTAAATGGAGCCTACACTGAGCCAGAAGATATAGCAAACCTCCTAGCTGATAAATTCAGCTCCAACTTTACCCTTCTCTCCCCCTCAACCTTCCCTCAGGAAATATCATCAAATATAACCCCCCTAGTATCACTAGAGGACAGGTAATTAATGCTCTCTTTAAGACCAAGAACACTGCATCAACGGGCCCAGACAATATCCCAGGATGCCTTCTAAATAGCACAAAACATTATCTATCAGGGCCTATGGAATTACAATTTAACTGTAGCCTACAAACAGGATTTATGCCTCATGAATGGAGAAAGGCAACAGTCATCCCTCTGCACAAAGGTGGGCCATGTACAGACCCTGGAATCTACCGACCCATAAGTCTCACCAGTTTTATATGTAAAGCCATGTAAAGAATTTTCATGGATATGATCAATAGAGATATAGTAAACATTCAAACACTGGACTGAACCCAGTTTGGTTTCTTCAAGGGCAGATCATGCCTACTGAATCTGGTGGACTTCTTTGGGAAGGTCACCAAAGCAATGGATGAGGGCAAAATCATTCACACTGTCTACCTTGACCTGGCCAAGGCATTTGACACAATATCCCACTCGGGGATTGTTGACAAACTCAAATGGTTAGGTACAAATCCATATGTATGTCAACCGGCGGATAGCCAACAGCAAGTTAGAATTGGGGAGTCCACCTCTACAAAGAGGCCAGTCACAAGTGGAGTCCCTCAGGGATCAGACCTTGGACCGCTCCTTTTTGGCATTTACTTCACAGAAGTTAAGGCTAATGTCAGTGGTCTCTGGCTGACTAAATTTGCAGATGACTGCAAATTAGGAGCTGTCATTGAATCTCACGCTGACACAAATGTTCTCCAGGAGGGGCTGACATGGACAAACAACTGGTGTCAGAGCCATGAACTAAAACTAAATGCCAAGAAATGCATAACAGTATCCTTTTGGAAGTCATCTATCCCTGGTAACTATCATATTGACAACACACCCCTTAGAGTAGACCCAATAGTCAGGGACTTAGGGACACACATAGATAGTAATCTAGCCTTTGACCATCACGTATCTACAGTGGTGAGGAAATCTTTCTATGTTGCACAACGTATAAACAAGGGCATGGTGTCTAAGTCCAAGGAAGCAGGGGTGTAGACAGAAATTTACATTTTGTACTCAAACCTAATGTGATTATCCCCACCACCCACCTACCCCTTTAAAAATATACTCAACCCTCAAAATGCTACCCACCCAGATGTATAGGAAGGGGATGTTATTTTCAAATGTTAGCATATATACCAATAAAAAGCTATTGTAAAGGTGTATTCCTTTCATACAAACATTCTTTCTGGACCTCTGTATTGTAAATATTTGTTTACATAGTTATAAACATTATGTGCTTTTTAATATTGAAGTTTCCAAGAGATGCTCAGAAAAAAAATGTACTCATTTGAGTACACTGAGTATGCCTAGCTACACCTTTGCAAGGAAGTAATTGTTCCACTGTATTCGGCCTTCATCAGACCTATCATTGAGTACAATGCCCCCTTTGGTACGTACCTGACCAGGCATATCCAACAACTGGAATGTCCACAGAAGTTCCTCACTAAAACAATACAGGGCATAAGTAAAATGTCATATGCAGACCACCTCAAGGCCCTAGCCCTGTATTCTGTCTCTTGCAGGCTTTTGAGGGGAGATCTATGCCAGGAATGCAGACCCCACTCTGATGGACCTCCAGCATATCCACAAAACAAACAACACCAGAATTACCTGTTCCAAAGACTTAAACCTTGCCTGTGATATAAATAGGACCTGCTAGCAAGATAGGTGACAATGTAAGCAAATAGAAATCAACAAATGGAGCCAGCAAAAGGTGATTGGAAAAGTATATTGAAATTAAGGCATCACAGCAAGTATAAACATACCGGTTTCGGCTGGTAAATTACACAGCCTTCATCAGTGTATAAAGAAGCAATTGCATTACAGGGTGTTTAAATATACAAACAAAGGATACCATTGGTGGAATACTTATAAATATTCATTAAGCCCGGGGGGGAAAGCCCACCCAACTTAATTATCCACTTTTTTTCTTTACAGTTTAAAATGCTATGCCAACCAGCTTTGTTTCTCCGATCACCCTGAATAATATCAATAATAGTGATTCAGCAGATGGATGCATCAACTGGTGTTTGTATAATGCATTGGTCAACTTCTTTTGTTTAATGTTACTGTAATGTTCTGAAATCCGTAACCTAATGCACCTAGAAGTTTGTCCAATATAGAATGCACCACAGTTACATGTGGCCAGATAAATGGCCCAATCACTACTACAGTTGACAAACATATTTAGATCAAAGACCTTTGCACAATTTCTACTTGAAAACTCCTTTGTGGTGCATATATATTTGCAATTTACACAATGGCCGCAAGGAAAGCATCCATGTAAAATGTCACCAGAAATGGTTGTCTGAATCCTTTCAATAAACTTATATTCCCTAGTTTTGTAATGATTAAAGTAAGATTTCAAACTTTTGCCATTCCTATAAGAAAACATACATTTATCAGGAATGATCCTAGCAACTTCTGGGTCACTCTGTAGAATATTCCAGTGACGCTGCACAATCTTTAATAATCCATTAGTATTACGTCCATAAGTTGTAGTAAGTCTAAGTGGTTTGGATGATGTGTTGGACTTATCCTTATACTCAAGCAAATCAGTGCGTTCCATGTTCTGAACCTGACTTTTGGCAACTGCAATGGTTCCTTCCTTATAACCCCTTTGCTTGAATCTATGTGTGAGGTCATCTTAGTTCATACAATAGGTGGATTGTTCTGAACAGATATGTTTCGCTCTAATGAATTGAGACTTTGGTATGTTTCTGGCTATGTGTGGAGCATGATAACTGGATGCATGTAACAACGAATTATATTGTGGAAACTTTCTATATAACTTTGTCTCTAACGTACCATCCGGAAGTTTATGTATTGACACATCCAAAAAAATTATATTATGAGTGTCATGTTGTTCCGTAAAACCTAAGCCCCACTCGTTGTTATTCAAATACTGAACAAATGCCTGTAAACTGGACTCAGTGCCCCTCCACACTAGCCACACATCGTCAAGGTAACGTCTCCAGATGTCCATCTCCGAAAGGAACATGTTTCTGGCAGAATCATATATAAGCTTGATTTCAACATAAGCCATAAATAGGTCAGCATATATGGGGGCAAAAGAAGCCCCCATAGCCGTGCCTTTGATTTGCCAGAAACATGCATCCTTATAATAGAAGACATTACAAGTAAGAACGTATCTTGCCATATCCACCAAAAATGAGTTAAATGTGGAGCCATATATACCTGTATGATTTAACCAATATGCCAAAGCCTTGAGTCCCGCTTGATGTGGAATATTGGTATATAAAGCACCCACATCCAGCATGCACAAGAACCAATCTTCTTCCAATTGGGTGTCGGATATAATTTGTAGAAAGTTTGTTGTATCTTTCAACCTAGATCGAATGAATGGTAACAAAGGTTTTAGGTGTTTGGTCAAAAACAAAGATAAGGGTTCAGTCAGATATCTTCTACCAGATACTATTGGTCTTCCGGGAGGATGTTTAACATCTTTATGAATCTTTGGTAGAAAATAAATGTATTGAGAGCTACAGTCCTTAATGGTTAATTGATGTAATGTATCATTAGAAATTACACCCCTATCATAGGCATCCATAAGGAACCGTTCAATACATTTAGTAAATCTTTTTATAGGATCCACAACCATATGTATATAATATCTGGTATCAGACAACTGCCTACGAGCTTCCCTATCATAATCAATCCAATTTTGTACCACTACGGCACCACCCTTGTCCGCTGCTGTTATAACAATCTGTTTATTTTGCTGAAGTTCCAGAATGACCCGTTTTTCATTAAGGGTGATATTATTCTGTTTAAATACCATATCTGAACTAAGGAAATGGATATCCTTAAGAACACTGTTTTAAAACTGATGAACAACAGCATTCATAGGGGGAGAAAAATTGGATTGGTGATATATAAATTTCCCTTTGTCAATGTCAGGACCAGAGCAACCAAAAACATTCTCAAATTAATCAATCTACAAAATTGCGACAAATCTTGTGCAAATACATCTTCAGAAATAATGGATCCAGGTATAAAATTTAAACCTTTATTCAAAATCTGAACATGTGTATCAGACAAAACATGGTCAGATAAATTCAAAATGTTATTAACAGTACATTGATTTATGTCCCTAATGCCAACTCCAACAATCCCTGTACGTTGTGAACATTTCTGTTCACTATTATTGATATTATTCAGGGTGACGAATATATAATATAATATATATAATATATAATATATATATAATATAATATATATATATAATATAATAGAGGACGGTTTTGCTAATGTAAGCAAATAGCCGCGTAAACCACACTAGAAGTATTTCAATCAAAATGTCCAGAAAATGCAATTGTGTTATTACAATGTGGAAATGTGAAAGTTAAACCAGTGTAAATATAAATGCAGGCTACAAAAAAACATGCCTGGGGCCATGTCCGTGTTAAGCTGTGGTTCAAGCAGGAAGGGAGTATCCTTATTTTCAAAGGAAAGCCGCAAACACCGTGTCTTCTTATGTAAAAATGAAGGTGCCCCTCCTAGCTTACAAGTAATGTCACAATTACTTGTTAACACAGACCAGTTTCTAGTAATTATTCCCCTTATCTCATCTCGATCTCTGCAAATTGACAGAGGAAAACTAATATGCCTGTCAAGTGGAACGGGCTGTGACCCTGATGAATTTGTTGTTGTATTTTGCTGGGAGACATTTAATCCAGTATCATGCAAGTTCTGCTACTGAACAAACCCATTTGTATACTCAGGGGGTGTGGTGTGGGAGTGATGCAGTTCCGAATTTGGATTTGTAGTGAAAAAGGTCTGGTTCTGACTTTGAACCTGATTGGGTTCTGCAAATAAACCATGAGTAATAAAAGGTTTAATTATTAAATGGGGGTAATTGGCTAGTCTTAAAATTACCCACAAGGGTAGTTAGCCTAGTACAAATCTATGAACTTTCTGGCTCACTTATTCAGAGCTTCTTTGTGCCTGGCTTGGACACTTGTGACTGTAAGACTTGGATTGCTTCTAAAATCATCTGGACCTACAAACACATTTCCCCATGCTTGCACATAAGCAAACCTCTCTGTAGTTTCCCAGTATTCACAGCTGCTTGAAGAGCTGCCAGTTTGTGCAGAGGTTGGTGCCACTGCAGGTCAACTAACAGTATACTACTAAACACTTTCACTTTGACAATTAAGTAACTTTCCCTTGCTCCTATCCATCTAGAAATTGTGTTTCCTTGCCTTAAATAGCATAGGCTAGATTCAGACCAGCTGAGTCTGTTTGGTATCACTGTGCTGTTAAACCAGCCAGCTTATATTAAGAGGGCCTACCTGCACCCTTGTGGCAGAAGTGTGTAGCTCAGGACTCATCTGAGTTGGAGATTGATGGACAAAGGGTCACGTTGGGCTTTCCCAATTGTAGTTGTGTCAAAACTGTTTAAATTTGCCTGCATGTATGCATTTGCACAGGTTTATGCTCAGTTTACTGGAGCTGTTCAATGTTTGGAAACTTTAGCCAGAGGTCTGGAGTGCATTTGCACTGAAATCCAAGGCTTCCACTGAAAATAACTGAAAAATAAGCATATTTTAAGCCAACACTGCACTTTAACTGTATTTAATTGAATTACTGCTTCATTTTTGCTGTTTATGACTAAGTCCAGCTAGCCTACTTCCTTCCCCAAGTACCACATTCAGAAAAATCCTGCCACAATGGATGGGCAGTTTCCCATCATTCCTCCTGCTAGCTTGGTTAATATAGGCATCTTGAGGTAATGTAGCAATTGCTTTTATGTATACTGACAACCATTTACTCCTAAAGCAAACTAACACCCTATGTGAGAGCTGCAAATACGCTGTGGAATTGGAGTCAATTTTCTCACATAAAAACAAATTAGACAGCAAACAGGTTGTCAGCACACACTTTTCACCTCTCAGGCAAACCTCACCTCTCACACAAAATGAGGTCATGACACATAAACTCACATACATGGAGGTACTCACTAAAAGCCTCCCAAAAGAACAGAGACCTCCCAAATGCACACCACCCCCACTCACCACTAAGGAAAAAGAAACCTCTACCCATATCAGCACATACACCCATATCTCAACAAATAAGCCCCTATGGCAAAACACATCAATTATCTTGGTCATAGGTGACTCCATAGTGAGACACACAGATGCCCCCCTCACCAGATTGGAGAAGGAAAAGTTCACGGTCAGCTGCCTATTAGGTGCCAGGATCTGACAAATCACACATGCACTCATCTGACTCTGTCATAACCCATGTTGGGGTGAATAGGTTGAGAATCTGGACCATATGAAGAGAGACATGATGGAACTCTCTAACTGTCCCAGACAGGTATGTTCCTAGCAGTATCCTACCCTCATCCAGGATGATGTTACAATATAAACAAAAAATGATTGAGTTCAACAATTGGCTCAGCTTCTGGTGTCAGTCCAGGAGGACCAGTACCTGTCAGTCTGGGAGGATATGGTAGACAGACCTCACTGCTATGCTAGAGATGGTCTGCACCTGTTCTCCCTAGGCTTTTGGATACTAGCAAAGGCACTTGCCACCCCCATAGTACTTTTTTTAGGCAATGTCAAAACTCAACAAATTGTCCAGCATAGCAAAAACTAATTGAGACAAACTCAGGGGTCATGCTGCTTAATGCTAAGAGTTTAAACCTGAAACTCCACTCCCTGGAAGCACTCCTCACCTTAGAGGATACTGTTGTCTGTGCAGTTACCGAGACTTGGTTCAAGGCCACTGATTGCACCCCAGCTGTGCAAGGCTACAATGCCTTCATAAATTCAGGCCTCAAAATGAGCATGAAGGAACCAAAGGTAGAGGTGTATCCATCTTCATTAAAACTAAATACACTTTGAGACTGGTCGAACAGTATGACTATCTTAAACTACTCCATGTCCAATTAACTATTGGGAAAGTACCATACCACATCATTGCTAGCTGTAGAGCCCCCACCATGAACCAAGATAATCACACTGCCTACCTCGATTTACTGGAATTCCTCGCCTTACAGCCCAACACTTTAATCATGGGAGATTTCAACTATACTTCCATATACTGGGATACATCCACGAGTGAAAACATGCTCACCCAGAGGTTCCTGGACTTTACCACAAATGCTCTGTAACAGATAGTCTGCACATTCCACTTGCGGCTCTAATGTTCTGGTCATAGTACTTACCAACATGGGGGGGGGTCACTGTACTTCCCCATGCATGATGCCCTCCCTGGTCAGACCACAAATCAGTCTTGTTTGAAGTAACTTCTAGAACTGACACCCTCAAAGGAACAAAAATTATAAAAAAAACTTTACCAAAGCTAACTGCAGTCTACTAAGCAATGGTATAAAAAGCATCATACCACCTGCAATCATGATATCAATGATCACTATGCAGAAGTATGCGTATATGTCAAGTACAAACACTTAAGCGACTGCATAAACTTTGCTGTATCTGACTGTATCAAAATCAGGTCATCCTGTAAAAACAAAGGTAAAAACAAAACTAAAAACAGTGAACTAATTCCAAAATGGAAGAAAAAAACACTCCAACACAAGGAATCAAGTTAGCGCTTTCGTTTACTGTTTCAGCAAACTTCTTCAGACCCTGAAGAAGTTTGCTGAAACAGTAAACGAAAGCGCTAACTTGATTCCTTGTGTTGGAGTGTTTTTTTCTTCCATTTTGGAATTAGTATCCTGTAAAAACAAGCCACTGTGGTGGACTTCAAGTATAAAAAGATTATATAACAAGAGGAAACTGTTGTCCAAAAGCAAGATGGATATCACTCTGCAGATGAAGAGTTCCCTCCTAAGCCTAAACAAGAAAATCAGAAATATTTTAGTTTTCTAAAGCAAATTATGAAACTAAAATCATATCCCTAGCCAAGGATAATCATAAGGCATTATATAACTATGTTCACAGACTAAAAGGGAATGCCCAGCTATGTACCAAAATGGTTGTAGATAGCCTAGTATATCTAGTGAACAGGTCATCTCTGCACTCACAAAGGCCCAAAACTCTGCCTCAATGAGACAAGATAATATCCCAGGTTGTTTACTAAACAATCTGAAACAAGTCTTAGTGGACCCACTTGGCATTTTCTTTAATCATAGCTTGAGGACTGGCTATGTTCCTGCAGAATGAAGAGCAGCAACAGTAATACCTTTGCACAAAGGGAGGGCCATCAACTAACACTGAGAACTTCAGACCCATAAGTCTAACCAACCTCATTTGCAACGCCATGGAAAGAATTAGTTATCATGGACCTTATCAACAAGGGCATAGGTTATCTCCAAATGCTGGACCCAAACCAGTTTGGCTTTGTTAAGGGTAGCTCATGCTAACTAAACCTGTTGGACTTCTTTGAGAATGTCACCAAAGCCATGGATGAAGGTAAGCAGTGCACACAGCCTGTCTTGACCTTGCCAAGGCATTTGACACAATTACCCACTCTGGCATCATTGTGAAACTCTGTCAGATAGGGATTAACCCTTAAATTATTAGATGGGGAGCAAACTGGCTCACTGACAGAACACACTGTGTCAAAATTGGTGACTCCACCTCCGCCAGTAGCCCCATCACCAGTTGAGTACCACAGAGGCCTGTGCTGGGTCCTTTACTATTTGGCATCTATTTCTCAGATGTCCAGGCCAAAGTAGATGGCCTTTGGCTCTCTAATTCCACTGCTGATTGCAAACTGGGAGCAATCATTGAGTCCCCCAATGATGTCAACATATTACAAGAAGGGTAACACAAACAAATCACTGGTGCCAAAGTCATGGTCAAAAACTAAATGCAAAAAAATGCACTATTATTCTCTTTGGCAAAACGGAATTCCCTACAAATTGCAATATTGACAGCACCCACCTCATTTCCAACCCAGTGATATGAGACTTGGGAACACAAGTTGATGGCAATCTGAACTTTGACTACCAAGCTTCCACAGTGGTTAGGAAAGACTTCTACACAGCACACTTCATAAGCAAGGGCACAGCATCCAGGGTGAGGGATTTTATAACTCCACTGTACTGGACCCTCGTCAGACCACTAATAAGAGTATAATGCAACTTTTGAATGTACTTCACCAGACTCCTGCAGCTGCTGGAGAGAGACCTCAGAGGTTTCTCAGAAAGAAAATACAGAAACTCCAAACCATGACCTACATGAACAGACTTAAAACCATGATACTTTACTCTGTATCTTAGAGGCTGCTGAGAGGTGACTTGTGCCTGGTCTATAGGGCAATCTCCAACCCTGCCTAATGAAAATGTTGCACATCTGCAAGTCAAATGGCAAAAGAGTCACTCTCCCTAGGGATTTCAACCTAGCTTGTGACATGATGGGGAGACAGATATGTCTCAAAGAGACTGACATTTCTCTAGAATAGAATTCCTATTCACGTAAAACAAAACTCCTCACTGACACTATAAAAATGCAACCTAAATAATTGGATGGGATACCGCAAATTCACCGCTGGGGTGGTACCCATGTCCCTCATGGACAGGGGTAGCCAGTGTTGATCACAGACTCACAATGTTCATAAATTCTTTCTGTAAACAACCAAAAAGAACAAATGGGGATAATTGAGATTAACATCATGGCCAGGCTTGTAAAGGCTCTAGGGCCACTAGCCTAGTAACCTCCTGTGAACCTATATATATATATATATATATATATATATATATATATTTATCAATGTGTACAATATGTGATTACATAATGACTGAATGACAATATTGATTACAGTTTTGCCAGTCCTTGATTATCGAGCAGCATATCAAACACCTGACATCGCATAACAATGAGATAAAAAGACCTTTTCTTCCACTGTCATGAAATTGCACCATTTAA
>NC_056730.1:127759929-127902429 GCF_019279795.1 Protopterus annectens | reverse complement strand
TATATATATATATAAAAGTTAGAGGGGGTGTGGGGATGCAGGGGGCCTGGAAACACACAATAATGGTGTTATGCAGATAGATAGATAGATAGATAGATAGATAGATAGATAGATAGATAGATAGAAAGAGGTCCTGGAAACACACAGTAATGGTGTTATGTAGATAGATGGATAAAAAGAGGTCATGGAAACACACAGTAATGGTGTTCTTTGAAGTAATGGATACAGAAATAAAGCATTAATCTCAACTCAGTGGCAGGTGATGTAGAATATAACATCTGCACTTCTGTTCTGAAACCTTTGGAAGAAATTACATAAAGGGTGAGTTCTGATGGATGGTCAAAGCCAAATATTATGTTAAACATTTTAATCTGAGTGACATAAACTATGCTTGACTAATTGCTGTTATATTTCTCCCTCTCACTCTCCAGCCTTTCTTTACAGAAAGCACATGCATACACAAGGAAATGTCTTTTATAAATACATCATTACCAAGAAAAACTTCTCCCCCCACTAAACCTCCTACTCCAACAATGCGACTGGACACCACATAAACACCTACAGTTAGAGGCTGCTGTTCAGTATTTCAATGAAACCTTCCTTACAATCCTCAATAATTTTGCCCCCACTAGAAAAGTGCATACTAAAACCAAACCCCTCCCGTGGCTAATCAAATACACCAAACTACTAATGAAGCATAGAGGTAAAGCCTGGTCAGCGTACCATACATCCAAAGACAAAACTGACCTCTTAACTTATCAATAACTAAGAAACTTCACAAAGAAACAGATCAAAAAAGACAAACAAACATACTTCCTATCCTGTCAACAGAAACACCAACACAACCCCCAAAAATTCCGACAATCCGTCAACCAGCATATTAACCTTGGTCGTACCTCTGTCCCTCCCCTAGTCACCTCAAATAACCCAGACCCTATTTCAACTCATTTTAACTCATACTTCATCAACACCATCACCTCCCTAATAGACAACCAACCAATCCAGTCACTTTCTTAGATTCGTAGATTCATATATTCATAGATTAGTACTAGGCTAACTGCCCTTGTGGGTCATTTTAAACCTAGCCAATAACCCCATGTGAGAATCAAACCCTGCAACTTGTGTTTGTAAGGTAAATACCCTAAGCATTATGCCAACCTCCCACCCTTTATGTCCCCACCCCTACCCCAGATATTCACAACACCTTCTACTTCCCTAACAATAACCTCCTTTCCAGTACTCAGCATGGCTTTAGAGCTAAACATAGTATCAGCACTGCCCTCCTAACCTTCACTAACACCATCCATCATCTCATGAATGAAGGCCAGCTTGTTTCTTCCATCTTTCTTGATATGGCCAAAGCCTTTGACACCATATCCCACCAGCTACTACTTAATAAACTGTCTTCCTATGGCCTCAGTCCTTCATCACTAACTTAGTTCCATACCTATCTTTCCAATCAACAGCAGGCTACAAAATGAGAAAACTCTCTTTCCCCCCTACTCCCCATCTCCATGGGCATACTCCAAAGTTCTATATTCAGTCCTCTTCTCTTTATCATATTCACAAACAACCTTAGTTCAGCAACTCACCTAGCCTCCATATTACAGCATGCCGATGATGCTACACTTATCTGCTCTGCCTCCTCACCCCAAGAACTACAACTAAAAATGCAATCATCTCTTCAGGACATTTACCTCACTAAAAGAATCACAGGCTTAAAGTAGATGCTCTATGCTGACCGCCTTAAAAAACTCCAGCTATACTCTGTCGCTTATCGTCTACTCAGAGGTGATCTCTGCTTAACATACAAGGCCATGTCAAACCCAGAGCTGTTGGACATGCTACACTTAAAGAAATCCCAATCTCTCAGAGCCACACGCTCCAGGGATCTAAACTGTGCCATCACAGTAATCAAAACATGCTGGAGGGTAGGTTCCTGACCCAGAGACTCCCCAGACTCTGGAATAGACTGCCCTTACATGTCAAGCAGAGCGCCTCTTTGGCCCTCTTCAAAAGGAACCTATAGAATTGGATGGGAGAAAGGAAATTCACCCCGGGAATCATGTCAGCTGCCCTGCTAGACAGGGGTCCAAGGAAGTAAATAGTGTGGGGAAGAAATAACCAGGAAATTGTTATGGCTAGGCTTGTATAGGCCCTAGGGCCAATAGCCTAGTACCAACCTATGAACCTATGACATTGAAACATACCTCTCTCAACACCAGCTCATTTTAAATCCCAACAAAACCAAAATTATACTCTTCAGTAACAAAAAAAAAAAAAAACCTTCCCTGCCCACTCCCTCTATCATCTCCGCAAATGGAACCAAGATAGTCCCCACAAACCATACTAAACTTTTAGGTGTTACCATAGATGATAACCTCAAATTTGATATACATATTGCACAAACTATCAAAAAGTCCACATCAAACTAGGCGCCCTATACAGGGCCAAACCATACCTAACTCCCAATTCCAGGCTAGCCTTTGCTCGCACACACCTGCTATCCACCCTCCTATATGGTTCTCTCATATTCACAAACCTTTGAAAATTGGACCCCAGCAACCTAGAATCATGCTACAATAAGATTTGCTAAATATGCCACTAATCATCCACACAGATCTCACCACTGTGCAGCTCTGTCACAGTTAAACTGACTAGAACTTCCCGACCTTTTATCACTTAATCAGCTAACCTTAGCCCACAAAATAATCTGTCACTCCAGCGACTGCTCCACGATCTCCTACTTAGTCCAACCTAGTAATAATCTTAGATCTCTCAGAACTTCTAACAAACTTTTACTCAAGGTCTTCAACTCCCACTACTATCATGGCGACTCCCTCTACTCGCACAAAATAGCCAAACTCTGGAACACTCTTCCAGAGACAGTAGCAAAAAACCCTATCCACAATCAGTTCAAATCACTCCTAAAGGAGCACCTGACTAATCATTGGCTGTGCTCTTGCTACTCTCTAGGATAATTATAAACCCACTTCTGTTACTGTTCTCATCATAACTTCTACCTTCTGTTGTTTTAATTTGTCTTACTATATAAATTATCCCAGTACTTGTAATGTGCGATTGCTTGTTTTGTACGACTGCTTGTCTTGTTGTATAGATTGTACTGTACTGCTGCCTGTATTGTATTCTATTGCAAGAATTGTTGTTTTGTACTACTGTGAAGCTTTTCTCCCCCGGTCTCTGCTGAAAATGGGCGCCTGGTCCAGTCGGACCCTACCCGGTAAACAAATGTAATAAATAAATAAAATAAAAATGTATTTGCCCTTTGAAATGGTTATAAACATATACCTCGCTAGCTAGCAAAATGTTAAAACCTTCATGTATGATAAGTTGTTTATGTATGTAAACAAGGCTGGATGTTACATGTGACTTGTCTCCTATTCATTCTTCCAGCTATACGTGGCATGCTATTGGTCTTTGTAAAATGCATTTATGAGAAGAACTGAAACAACAGTGATTTTTATTTCATTCAGAGTTTGATGAAGAATAATTTGTTGATGGACATTAGAACCTGCTGCTGATGCTTTTGCTGATTCTGTGACTGCCTGCACTGATGTGTTTTCTTATTTACAGGTCCAAGCCAGAGCGACTACTGTCTTGAATTATGACAACTCAGGCAATACATTTTGTTCCACTGTAGGCTGATAAAAACACTTGCAAAGGTTCAGATAAACAAACTCACTAAAAACAAACTAACCACTTATGCTGAACTGAAAAGCCCATAAAAAGGGTAAAACATGTCATGAAAATTAAGAATAACCACGGGCAAAGATCCAGGAACGCCTTTAATACTGATTTAAATGCTAAAAATAGTGAACATATATTTTTCGTCCTTTTCAAATAAAGGACTTCTTCAGAAATGAAATCACGTTAAAAAATCCAAACAGTTACATTTATACTCCATCAATTTGAACATTTAAAAATTGTGCCAAAATACTTTAAAAACACATGACATCTCTTTTGTTATTTAAAGGGACATCTCCACTCAAATAAAATCTACAATCAACCCACACATATTATTGCATAAAATACATTTGTATAATGATGTGTTTCATAGATTACATTAGGAAACATGTGTAAAATATGTATATATGTATATGTATAAACATATATATACATAATTCTAACATCATCTATACATATTAAATACCAAAAATAGCAGAATGATAATAATATTAAAAAACGAATATATATATCAATATATGTATATCTGTATATTTTTCTTCTTAAATAAGACCAGGACCGTTCATACTTTTTATAAAGTTAGTATACTATAATTTGTCTATTTTTATTTTGTTTTGTTTTATTTTGTTATGAATTATCTTTCTAAACTTTTTAATTTCAATAAACACGTAATGGAACATTTGTCATTCAAACCTGGTTTTACGAATGCATTAAGCCTTAATTGCCACATTAATTCCATCTTTTCCAACTGTAAATTATGTGGCCCCCCTCTATCATCTTGTTGGACCTGCTGTATGACATTAAATTTAAATTTATGATCCGGGTACATCGCTATATGTATTGCCAGAGCATTGTCCTCCCTTTTATTTTTAATACTTCTAAGATGTTCAACTATTCTATCTCTTAATCTCCTATCTGTTTTTCCTATATAAAAGGAAGGGCATGCTTGGCATTTAGCCACATAGACTACTCCTCTAGTATTACAGTTGAACTTACCCTTAATTAATATTTGGGTGCCGTTTAGCGATATTTTACTTCCTTCTTCTATTATGTAACAATATGGGCAAAAGCCACATTGTTTCATGCCAGAGTTACGATTCACTGTCAAACTCTTATAGTTAAACAAGTCCTTATAACTCCTACCCTTTCTCCATATTACTTTTGGCATGAATTCAGTATACGAACCCAAGGCCATATCATCCATTACTAATGCCCAATTCTTATGAATGATTTCCTTTATACCTATATGATGAGATGAAAAACTCATGATACATGCCATATCAAAATGATTGGACAACATCCTTGGTATGTCTTGATTAAACTTTGATTTTACTCCACATTCATCCTTATCTAATCCATTATTTGTTTTGATACCTAAAATAGGTTTGTAAACACCATTTGATCTTTTCGTGGAAACTTCCTGTATAAGTTCTTCTATCATTTTTCTTGGATAAGCTCTATTTAGGAACATTCCCTTCAGAACTGAACATTCATCATTGAATTTTTCATTTGTGGAAATCATTCTCGCTTCCCTAACTAATTGGCCTTTCAAGACCGATCATTTTTGATGTATGGGGTGGGCACTTGAGAAATGTAAGAACTTATTAGAATATGTTGGCTTCCTATATAAGGTGGCTTCAAATCGCTCCTCCTCCACATTTTTTGTTATCTGAACATCTAAAAATACCATAATCTTCGTGTGGAAAGAATAAGTCAAATGTAAAAAATCAGTTGTACTGTTCATCATGTCCACCATATCTCTAGCCATGTTTGAAGATCCTTCAATGACCAAAAAAATGTCAATGAATCTCCCATAATACCTAACATTATTTTTAAACTGATTGTCTGTGAAAATGTATGTACTCTCCCAATGGGATAAGACCAGATTGGCATAGCTAGAACCACAAGGCGAGCCCATAGCTACTCCCTGTTTTTGTTTGTAGTATTGTTTATTAAACAATATAAAATTATACGATAATATTATATCCAACATTTCTTGCACTAATGTTATCTCTGCTATGGGTGCTTTCAAACTCCGCATTCTAGCTACTACCCATTCTATTCCCAATTGTTGGGGAATACAGGTGTATAAGTCTTTAATATCCATTGTGACAAAATTGAATTGTTCTACACAAGGGAGAGTATTGAGACTAGAGAGGAATGCCCACGAATCCTTCAGAATCCATTCCTCCTGAGTTACATACCTCTTAAAAATAGAATCAACAAATTTTGCACATGCATAAGTGGACGAATTTCTACTGTTCACTATAGGTCTAAGAGGTGGATTCATGTCATGTCTACCACTAGCTATGATTTGGATTTAAAGCCTGAATGTACAACTTAGTATATTAAGAAAGTAAAAAAGTGGGCATTCATAAGACTTTGAGTCAGAACACTTGTAGGTCCATAACTGGTCATTTTAATATATCCCATGGTCCTCCAACAAAGCAGATTTGCAGTAGTGAATATTACTGTAGAACTGGGTCTTTCTGTTTGTTGTTGGCTGCTGACTTTTCTGTGAGACCCATTTACCCATTGTCTTGATTGTTGCTTGGGATATTTTTTAGTCACCCTAATAATGAGGATACATTGTTTTACAAGCTGATATAATCCTAAAATTGCCAAGCTCATAACAGGGAAAAGAGGGTTATGTTTGCAGTTAGTGGGGTTTGGCTCTGAAGACCTGCCTGCATCTTTAATGGCATGTTCCTTATTATGTATTTAGAGACCTTAGTGTTTACTTGAATGTTCTTAAAGGGTCATTTGCATCTGTTTTGTATGCTTTTCATTAAAGACTCTATTGCTGGCAGGCAGTCTTTTCTGTGTGACCTTTTTGCACTTTGTCTTCATTGCTATTTGTCTATTTTTATTTATAAAACAAAGAAAAATACCATCATTTATTAATGTATTCATTCTTCCTCCACCTGCCCACTTCATGTGCATGATAGAGCTGAAACCCTGTCTTGGAACTCAATGAGCATAATGCAGAAGACTAATCATAAATAGGATGCAAGTCTTTTTGAGACACATATATGCACACTCACTCATACGCACTATGTGCAGTTGAAGGCAATTAGAAGGATCACCTTTTCACATTTGGAATATTTTTGAGATGTGAGAGGAAATTGGAGCTCCCTGTAAAAATCCAGTTAGACACGAGTAAGAAAGATTTTGCTATACAAATCATGTATCATATGACCTTTTTATCCCTTATTGTAATGATCGTCGAGCTCCTCCCCACCTGTTTACCCCATTCATTCTTCCACTTACAGACCAGTGTGACATTCTTAGCCAAGGTGTGAGACAGAATGAGGGGTGTCATCATCCTCAAATAGTTTATGTTTTATGTTAATGACTTTCTTTACAGTCCATATCAAGTGAGAAATGCTGTCAGTGTAGATATATGCCAGTGGATAAACTAGCAGTGCATTTCTCTTATTTTAAAGAAAAACAGATGCATACAGTTTCTAAAATGGGTTATGACACTGCTGAAAAGGTGAGCCACCAAAATGCCACTTATTATCATCCTCATGGTTGTCTTCTCAGGGAAAAGGTCATCTAATCAATTCTTGATATCCTGTATCAATGTCAGGATGCTTTTTTCCCCGTTTTGGATAGGTGTGTTTAGCAAAATGCTGCTCATCACCTTTCTTTTGGTTGGTTTCTCAAGGATAAGTCTGCTGATCAAACACAGATCTGCAACAAGGCCAGGGCTTCGGCATTTTTTCCACAGAGCTGGTCAACTTCTGGCCTGTACTTAAATTGCTGCCATTTAAGCAGTAAAGAACACTATTTCTAAACCAGACCTATAAACTCTCCGTATTTTGGAGGAACATTTATATTTTCAAACCTGATTTACACTTGTACACAATGTACCTATTTTGGAGGTACAGCCGCTATTTCAGGCTTGATTTACCCCTTTTTAGACTTTTCTGACTCTCCCCTCATCACACATGTCTTTTGTAGCTCTGTGGTACCCCCTCATAAAAAAACACTTTGCTTGACCAGCATACTAGCTACACCAATAGTTTAAAGAAAGAGGATACTGATCTTACATCTCCCTTTTTCAGAAACAAAAATAAATGACCTTTTGTGGTAGAATTCTGCAATGCAGATCATTAAAGTATTCTCATTAATAATGTGCTTATATTTTTCATCACTTTTTTGCCCTGTTTCTTAAACAGGTTTCTGAATAGTATCCCTGCTTTCTACAAGAAGCGGGAAGATTTATGAGCAATTTGGTATTCAGATTTTTATGCTAATTAGATGTCCAAATTTTTTTGGCTGTATGTACCAACCTTTCCAGGGCCTTTGTAACATTTTTAATGTCAACAGGTTAAAACATATGCTCTGAATTATTCTGATGTTTTGCATGAAAACTTTCCAACTAAGGCAGTTGTCTAAAGATAGAATTTAGTATTGAGTATTTTCTTCTAAAGACAAGTTGTTGTGTCTTTCGGCTTTTCCCGGTTAGAGGTCGCCACAGCGGAACTCCGGTCCGCTAATGATTGGCAGTAGATTTTTACGTGCCGAGTTGCCAGCCCTGACGCACAACCTTCAACGAAGGTACAAGTCAGCCTCATCATATTGAGCTCACCATCTGAAAATTCTAAATTCTATTTTTTTTTTCTTCTTGAACATTTAAAATTCTTTAACATGACTTTCAGACATGCATGGTTTTTGTTAGTGTCTCAAAACCATTGCATTGAGTAATGCCATTATACTTAATCAGTTCAGTGTTTGACTAGGAAAAGTAAGCCAATGTGCTTTGCAAACCTTGGAGATCTCTTTGCAAAATTTCTCAAAGAAAACATAAATATTGCCAAAGGATCTAGATTTACTGCTGTGCAAGTCCTTGGTGAAATGTTAACATCTGCAGTGGCTGGTATGATAAGTATTGGCACAGCTGTACTGTTGTCTGTCAGAGCTATCCATCCTGTGAATCGAGGGTTTGGGCCTTTAGTAGAGACTGAGTGAGAAAAAACTGTCATTAAACTGAGGCAGCAACCCTGGAGAAAAGAAAACTGGAAATTAAAACAACTAATTGCTCATATGGAAAAAAAAAACTGTCACAGAGATGATAATTACAGCTGTAGATCAAATGTTAAATGAATAAATTAATATGTGCCTGATTTCAGCTTTTTCTGGCTGAAATACCTCTCTAATTGCAACCCTGTCTGACCATAACTAGGTACATTGGAATAATGTACAAGTTCTATTTCCTTTTAAAGATACTCCTTCACACCTTGAGTCTTTTTGATATATACATGCATGTGTGCATGTCTGCATATGTGTGTGTGTGTGTGTGTGTGTGTGTGTGTGTGTGTGTGTGTGTGTGTGTGTGTGTGTGTGTGTGTGTGTGTGTGTGTGTGTGTGTGTGTGTGTGTGTGTGTGTGTGTGTGTGTGTGTGTGTGTGTGTGTGTGTGTGTGTGTGTGTGCGTGTGTTTGTGCGTGTGTGTGTGTGTGTGTGTGTGTGTGTGTGTGTGTGTGTTCATGTGCGTGCGTGTGAGTTGAATGAGCTCACAGATCTCTGATGCCCACTCTGACAGTTCCACTAAACCATGTCCTATTTTATTTAACTGTCCTGTTTCTGAGGCCATCTCTGTGATATAGATGTATGGAATCCTGAATTCACCTCTGCTGAACCAAGTTAAACTAGTTGCTCGTATACTGGAAGAGTCGGCAGTGAGGGCTGGGAGGTAAGAAGCTACTGTTCCCTCACAAGCCCAGAGGAGATGATCAGGGATGTGTCTCAAGAATATCTATTTTGCTAAAGCATGTATTGTGGAGAATAGGGACATAGTGAAAGTACTGGCTTGCTGGTAGTGTTGGTGGTGCTACTCAGGATTAGCCAGTTACATAAATAATTAACTTTTGCTACATCCATTGCATATCACACTCTGGAACATTTGGCTGGGACATATGTTTGAGGGCTTAAATGCATCAGGTAAAAAAGTCCTCGTAGGATGATAGCCAGTGACTGCTCGGTTCTTGACTAGCAGTAGCTATGTCCAGCTCAAATGAGGGATTGAAAGGTCATCAGGCAATTCAGAAAACTAAATAACTGTGAGAAGGACCAAAATAAGTGTCTCCATTTCCAGGATAAGTAATGAATACTGAAGACTGGAAGGGTAAAAAAAGATTCAAGTCTACAGGCATGCAATCTAGCTTGATAAATACTTTTCTGTGCCTTTACTGTCTCAGGCATGTACTTACTTGACCACTGATTAAGCTGCTGAAAAGAGAAATATTAGAATGTCCTGCAAACTCAACAGACAGTGGTGGAATGATTAATTAGTGTTTGATGAATATGGAAAGATAAACTCCATGCTAAAACAAAGTTATCCTGTTCATTTATGACACTTACCTATGGCAGGGAAATGTGCTTACAGACATAGAGCAAAATATTCAGTCATCATAAGAAATCCATGCCAGAATCCCAGAGATGATAACCTAAGGTGGAAAAAGGAAATTTTAAAGGATGGTTAGCAGGTTCTGATTGGACATTGGAAGCTCCCCTCATTCTATAAATGAGACTGGGTCTTTTACTATAAAAATAATGGGCACAGGGAATTACCTCAGTAAGTAATAACTCATAATACTACACACATTGTTAACCTCTTGAAATTGTTATTTAAATACAAAGAACTAGCCCTTCGGCACACTGCCTTCCAAAGTTCTAAAATACATACAAAATTCTCCTGTTTATAAAGGAGTAAAAGCAAACATAAAGCCAATGGGATAGCACTGCAAATTAATCAAGTAACACTAATTACTTCATTAAAGGTATAATTCCTGAGACCTCTTTAAATATTTTTAATAATTCATTATTAAGACCTTCAAGAGTAAAGTATTATATGAGGTATTATATGAGAAAATATACCATGCCTCTTTTTTCAGAAGAATCTCAGATATATTAAGAAATAAATCTTGATTTTCATGACATAACTTAATTAAAAAAGTTAATAATTCACTATTCCCATTATATTGCTTTAAAAGATAGACTGCAACAAGATTAACTCTAGATGTACTTTTAATCCATCTCTAATATGTTCCTGGGTATGTTTACATACAGGTCTCATGATATGATCTATGTAATATTTATTACAAGGACATCTAAGACCATACACTACAGCACTTTGATAATTTTTATTCCTGGGTAGTTTAAATTCAAACCCATTTATAATAAAAGTAGCATCCTTATCAAAGTTCATACAGACAGAACAGCAGGTGAGCTCTTATCAGTTTTCATTCAAGTATTAACTACATAATCACCTAAGCTAGGAGAATTAGGATAAGACATTTTCAAACTTAGATTTTTAAATGCATCATCTGATCTAATAATATGCCAGTGGCATTTTAAAATATGAGCCACTCTCTCTATAAAGGGAGTATGCTGGGTAACAAAATAAAAATCTTTCTTTTTTAACTGATTCTTATTCCACCTGCTCTATCTTTAATTTTGGGTCAGTTGTAACTTTGTCTTAGAGGCTTCCAGCTGTGTTTCGGTATAGCCTCCTACTCAAAGCCCTTTGAGCCAATTCATAGGCAACCCTCTCAAGTTCTTGTTCATCAGACCATAACCTCCCAACACCCTAAAAAACTCACCATATGGAAACACGTCTGTGAGGTGCTGAGGGTGAGAGATAATTGCCTGCAGAAAAGTATTAGCATCACTAGGCTTCCTATACAAGGTGGAAGCTGTTAGCCCATTTTCATATATATCTTAGCATATAAATAACAAATAACTTGTGCTTGAACCTCATAAGTAAAAAATAATCATTATTATTGTTAATCCTGCCTCTTATCTCAAGAGACAGTCAAGTCATGGATGTCTTCTGTGTTGTGCATTGCACCAGTGGAGAGTAGCCTTCTGGCATCTCAAGTGGAATCAAAAGGAAGTAGCAATCAGTGGAGTGCTGAGAAAGCAGTTAGCTGTGAACGTTTATGCATTTTTTTATTAAAATTTTTATAAGAATGCCATGGTTTCCTTGAGCTAATATTTCTGGATGGTGCACATAAATATTTTTTACTTGGTCGGGTATCTAACCATTTGAGCTATCCTGTTACTTGTTGGTGAGTGCTGAGGATCTGTCAGTCAAATATGGGGTTTTTAGGCTAGTGCTAAGGAATGTATGGAAATCATATTCCCCCGGATTCATGAAGCTCGGCGCAAGGCCGGTGTAAGGCCTGTGCCGGCCGTGCGGCGTATAAATGGTGTAGTAGCACCATATGCATATTAATGAAGGAGCGCCGCTACCACATCCACGTGCATAGAACACATGCGCAAGTGCATGGGGCGTTACTAAGCTGCGCCCGGAGGCGTGTCAATGTCGGCTGGCGATGAGCAACCTAAACTGCTGAATATTATAGCCTGCCTGCAATAGTAATCACACCTATCAGTGTCAGTGGATAATGAAACGTATGCAAAGCATGCAAGACAGTTCCCTGCCACACAAAATGGAGAACCAAACAGAAATGCCCGCAACACAATATGAGTTTCCGTCCATGGAACAAATGATATTTAAAATCGTGTGTCCGTAATGTACTGCACTGTCAGAAGTTATACCCAGTGGAAGTGAAGCGCATCATGTCAGCTCGCCGCCAATACACATGTCGAGCCCCATGGGCATGGTCACCAGCAGTCCCACAGTGGTAGTGATAGTACACAGCTGGGCAGTTGTGGCTATATAACAACCATAAAGAAACCTGACAGTCCAAATTGTATACCAAACACACACAAACATATGTATATTAAAATGTGCTATACACATGAACAGGAACGTAACCGTCACATACACATAGGATGCCATATGCGGAACCGGGATATCCAAAAGCAGAACCCATGCATGCAAATGCAATACGCAACAACCCCTGTATAGCACATAACCCGCACCCATGTCCGAATGTCCACCAAATCCAGCTACCAGCCTTGCGCATCTGTACACCTACACATAGCGAGTATTCCTCATATGTAGTAGGAAGTATCGTCCTAGGCAGTATCAGGATTGCAAATATGTATCCCACATTTGTAAACATCCCATCACAGGTACGTAAATCCAAATGGCCACGCGTTAATGTGTCGGCAAAATGTGTGTACATCCCGCGTGGGATAAGTAACCTGTTGAAACCTCAGAGTTGTTTACACGCCACTGTGTCCATTACTGTACACATCTGGACAAAACATGTATGTGTAGTCATGGTACTGTTCAGTTTCTACACAGACATACAAATCATACTACGCAGGATGGAACAGCTGTCCACCATGCAGGTCACCACACTAGGGTTGCCACCTGTTCAGATGGCCAAGGTGGGACATCCCTTGTAGAAATGTGAGAATTTGCAGGATAAAACATACCCCCAGTCAGTGCAAAGGACAGAATTACACGTGTATGCCAAGATAAAAGCTTATCCCATAGCATTTGAATAGCTTATGCTATTCCAAATAATAGTTATGTGTACCAGATACAAAATACCAGTATCATGCAAGTAGTAAAGAAAATAAGAAATATATTATTGTCTTAAAATCACAGGACATTTGCCATGTCTTAGGTGTCATCGCAGGACACAACTGTCCAAAGTGGGACCTCCCCTCGCAAAGAGGAACAAGTGGTAACCCTACTCCCCACTGAATTATCGACAGTATATATTCAACTCAATCACATACCGACACCACCTCTCAACCTATTACAGCAACAAAACCTGGACAAAGCCTAAAAGGATGGGTGGACAAATAGGGACAGATGTAATTACTGCTCTCACAAGCTTCGAAAGTTCACTGAATAATAGTATGTACATAAGCAGGAAATGTTGTGAAGGATGTGGGGTAGTCCCCAGTATTACAGAGGTCCGTACATATATACTGTAACAAACCGTCACATATGTTGACTGTACTACTGCATACCCGTAGTTAATTCATAGTTAAGTCATGTGCAAAATAATAACCCTCGTAAGAATGAATACAGTAAATAGTCAAATGTGAATGGGAACACCACTCACCGTGAATTATGTATTGTAACCACCCCCACCCATATCATGTATTGCCAACATCATAAGTTGCTGACAGGTGCCCAAACACCTGTGTCTGTATACACAGACTAAATGTTTAAAATGGACAAACCCTGTCCATGTGCTTTGTCTGACATTTGAACACAGTCAGGGCAGTTCTGTTCACCAGGCGGACACGCCTAAACCCAGATCACCACATGAACACCCTGACAATTAAAGACCTGTATGTGTCAGGACTATAAGTCTTTGGGTTCTGAATATCCCTGCAGTGATTAAATATGCAGCTTGGGTCCAGAGCAGTAGGGAATAGGGAATGTGTAAGATGTAGTACTGCATTTTTCCCAGCAGGAGAATGGATGCCTGTGACGTAAGTGAAGCGGTGAGGCATATGTTAATGTAGCTATGTACTATGGGTATGCATATAAATGAGTCAGAACACCAAACGTATAGTGGTTACAGCATCCGGCCAACGTGAATGCAGTCCTGGTTGAACTACGACTACAGCACATATAATGTGAAAGTGTAATGAATGCGTCTGTGCTGTACAGACAGTTAAATATGTAAAGGTGAATGTGTGTTTTGCATACGTCCGTTAACTGGATTACAGATAATTACTGGTACTGTCACAAGTAATAAAGCCCACGTAAGCACAAAGACTTAGTAAACATATGTAACCCACAATAAGGATATGCATGAGCGCCTGCGCGTAACCCACAATAAGGAAATGCAAGTGCGCCTGTGCGTGTGTGATCCGCTCACAGCATAGTAAATGAATGCTTTCCCCCACATTAGTTATACATGGCTCAAACCTGTTAACCTCGTAAAGTATGAAACCGGACAAAGCTATGCAAACTACCAGTACAAATAGGGACAAACCCCAGATATGTGCCAGAACAAACATAGAAAGTGGATAGAATAACGGGTGTGTCAGTAGCATGGATTCTCTGAAGGGTATGCAGTCGTAACCTGAACTGCTTTCCAGAATTCCCTACCGTAAGTCTCAAATGAAATGCCACTACATTGCCAGATAGACACAGGTTTATGTAAAACACACCGAAAATAAAGGGGCAACCAGCTGTACACACTGCGACAATCTGTATAGTGGAAAGGTATGGTATGGATATAGATATATGTGTATACACATAATCCACAGACGTAAACCAAAGCAAGTTATGAAATGAGGATTGTACATGTATATATGTATACACAACAGACTTATGTCCCGTAGATATGACATATGTACATAAATAGGCCACATTATAGCTAATATGGGTAGACAAACAGACATGCACGAAAGGTGAATAAACCGCTGCATTCCAAACCATTGGCCAGAAAGTGACAGTCCAGTAAGTTCTACACTTTAAACACGCAGATAGGTGTCCATTGCAGGACTCAAAAAATTGATTCTTACGTAGTGTCAACTGACATTGACGCAAAGTAAGTGACCGCAGCAAATACGAAATAGCTGTACATGCAACAGTATCAGGTGCAAGGGTGATGACACATGTGTCGATAGAATGTATGACGTACGAACTGATATCTGGAGAGTGGGGAGTGCATATAAGTGTCTCCACACTTCAGTACCGCACACATTAAACGTGTAATGGGTACTGTATAGGGTTGTCAGGTATGGGAATCATGGGTATGCAGAAATGGGCCTAGGTGTTGTTTGGCAGAGATTTCGTAGGCCCGCCCCGTGGGAGTGATGTGGGTATAGCACACGCCTATATTCTCAATAATGGGGCAAACCATCCACTGGATATTGCGGAAACCATTTTGGCAATATGTAGGGCCCTATATCAGTGTCATGTAGGCGATAATCATGGATGGACATGCGTACGACCAAGATGGTACCCATAACTGGCAAACTGTCAGAATAACACAGCTGCACTAAGGCATAGTACATGAAATACAAATAGGGACTATATTAGATATACCCCAGACAAAGTCAGAACGTTGTGAGAATACTGGTGTACCCATGAATACGGATGTTATGAGTGTTACTAATCATGTAATGGAAATGTCAGTCACTATTGTCTACCGCACAGTTCATAATGCCTTGCCAGCAATTTACCAGAAAGGCACATCACTATGACAAATGTAACAAGGGCAAAGGTCAAACGTCAGGGCGTTTACCCATAATGTCTACAGGTTAGGGGTATGAAGGTAACCTGTCCAAAATACATGTACAGAACTAGTGAAACTAGGTGGACAGGTGAGAAGAAAGACATCAGGACAAATGAGAAAACATGTACAAGTCATACGCATGTACTCCGACAAATGTGAATGACAACGTATGCCCTGTGAATGTCAATGTGGAAGGTTAATAGACACAAAAGTAATGTGTCCCTCAGCGTGTCATGCAGTGTCACCGTAACAATGTCCAGTCCCTCATACACGTACGTGAGCTATGCCACTGACGGAAAGCGCAAATACCGGCGCACACATACGGTACATGATAGACCAATTAGTGTGGATAAGCAGCTGTTGGCCTGTGTGAGGAATACAACTGTCTGTGTGGGTGTGTCCTGCAATAGAAATGTAATGACATGTGGCCTGTGATGCCGCCATACAGTGTGTGTATTGGTGTCAGAAAGTTGATATTTTGTATCAGACACATACTCCGCAACTGTACAGATTTACGCAGAATGTGCAGAGTTCTGCCTCATATGTTTGGTGTGTTCCACTTAACAACAGTAACATTCATGCACTTTCATGATAACTGACGACATGAAATAATGACGAACATGTGATTAAGACACCAAATCCGACAGAAAAGCAATACTAATGCAAAACCTATTATTGTGTCAACTATCTACGTTTGTAAGAGCAACATGTCAATACTGCCCCCATGTGTCCAACTATCAGATAAGGCTTTGTCCAGCAACTTGCTCTAGGAGGTGGAGTGATATGAACAGAAACAGATACATGCGTGAGGAAACAGCAATATCGACTGCAAGATAACGCAGAAGGTATGAAATGCGCTGCAGTAGGACGTGCAGTACTGTCCGCAGGTATGTGCTGACATGTCAAATGACACAGCATTCTACATGAAGAACCTACAGGGCTGTCACCTTTACAAATGATGATAGTGGGACATACCCACAGCCATGCACACAGCACAAATAGACATACACACATCAAAACTAGGCCATGATACATGAAGCCTCCGGCGTGTACGAGTACAGTGAGAGTACAGCAAAGATAGATGTTTGCCAAGATATACAGCAAACGACTGTAAGGGCGTGTAACACCGCCCGTTACATGGACGTTGCATGGACAATGTTGGGATTTGCAACATACCCCATTGGTATGTGAAAGCTATGCAAATATGCGATACATGAAACAGTCAGCTGTCCATGCAAGAGCAGAGTTATGGGCAGAAAATGATTTTTTATATATATATATATATATATATATATATATATATAAAGAGAGAGAGAGAGAGATACAGACATACACACACACACGTGGCAGGGCTGGTAATCGAACCTACACATGACTACCCTATCACACTACAGCATGACGCATTTACAGAACACGCTACCGAGATTACTAAACACAGCAGACAAACAGGCATTCTACTAGGTGCGTGTCAACATCCGCACAGACAAAGACGTCAGCAGGATACATCTGTGTTGCGAAGCATCTAAAAGCATAACCTGAGTCCCCAGGCGGACGGGAGCATGCACACACACACACACACACACACACACACACACACACACACACACACACACACACACACACACACACACACACACACACATCTGGCAGGCCTGGGAATCGAACTTACAACTAACTACCCTATCATACTACAGCATGACGCATTTACAGAACGCGCTACTAAGATTACTGAACACAGCACTCCCAGAGGCATACTTCTAGGTGGGTGACATCATCCGCAAAGGCAAAGACGCCGATAGGGAATGTATGTGTTGTGAGGCATCTAAAAGCATTACTGTGTCCCCAGGCAGCTGGAAACACACACACCCACACACACACTTGGAAGGGCCGGGAGTTGAACATACACCTACCTACTCTAACACACTACAGCATTACGCATTTACAGAACGCGCTATCGAGATTACTGAACACAGCACTCCCAGAGGCATACTTCTAGGTGGGTGACATCATCCGCAAAGGCAAAGACGCCGATAGGGAATGTATGTGTTGTAAGGCATCTAAAAGCATTACTGTGTCCCCAGGCAGCTGGAAACACACACACACACACACACACACACTTGGAAGGGCCAGGATTTGAACATACACCTACCTACTCTAACACACTACAGCATTACGCATTTACAGAACACGCTACCGAGATTACTGAACACAGCACTCCCAGAGGCATACTTCTAGGTGGGTGACATCATCCGCAAAGGCAAAGATGCCGATAGGGAATGTATGTGTTGTGAGGCATCTAAAAGCATTACTGTGTCCCCAGGCAGCTGGAAACACACACACACACACACACACACACACACACACACACACACACACACACACACACACACTTGGAAGGGCCGGGAGTTGAACATACACCTACCTACTCTAACAGACTACAGCATTACTCATTTACAGAACGCGCTACCGAGATTACTGAACACAGCACTCCCAGAGGCATACTTCTAGGTGGGTGACATCATCCGCAAAGGCAAAGACGCCGATAGGGAATGTATGTGTTGTGAGGCATCTAAAAGCATTACTGTGTCCCCAGGCAGCTGGAAACACACACACACACTTGGAAGGGCCGGGAGTTGAACATACACCTACCTACTCTAACACACTACAGCATTATGCATTTACAGAACGTGCTACCGAAATTACTGAACACAGCACTCCCAGAGGCATACTTCTAGGTGGGTGACATCATCCGCAAAGGCAAAGACGCCGATAGGGAATGTATGTGTTGTGAGGCATCTAAAAGCATTACTGTGTCCCCAGGCAGCTGGAAACACGCACACACACACACACACACACACACACACACACACACACACACACACACACACACACACACACACACACACACACACACACACACACACACACTTGGAAGGGCCGGGAGTTGAACATACACCTACCTACTCTAACACACTACAGCATTACACATTTACAGAATGCGCTACCGAGATCACTGAACACAGCACTCCCAAAGGCATACTTCTAGGTGGGTGACATCATCCGCAAAGGCAAAGACGCCGATAGGGAATGTATGTGTTGTGAGGCATCTAAAAGCATTACTGTGTCCCCAGGCAGCTGGAAACACACACACACACACACACACACACACACACACACACACACACACACACACACACACACACACACTTGGAAGGGTCGGGAGTTGAACATACACCTACCTACTCTAACACACTACAGCATTACGCATCTACAGAACACGCTACCGAGATTACTGAACACAGCACTCCCAGGGGCATACTTCTAGGTGGGTGACATCATCCGCAAAGGCAAAGATGCCGATAGGGAATGTTTAGAGAGTGAGTGGTCTGAAAGCATATTACCGTCCCAAGGTAGACGTACACAAACACAGCAGTGCTGTCATCGGGCCAACTAAATATCTATTGAGCACAACAACACTAAATAGATACGGGATGCGCCACAGACAGTACACCCTTCGAGAGAGCAACAAGTGTGTTCAATGCAGGCATCCATCGTGACATTGAAATTGGACATCTGGTGCCTGGATGACCACCATGGCTATACAGGATGTCAATGGCCATGCCCACATGCTTAGTATCACACGTCTGTTTGGAATGTACTGTGTGTCCATTTACACAATGGCGTACTGGGCATGCTCACACACTTAGCAGTTGCAAAGGGCCATCTTGCATGCACACAGAGTCTAATCACGGAAGGGCGCAGTGTGGAATGTACTGTGTGTCCATCTACACAACGGCGTACTGGGCATGCTCACACACTTAGCAGTTGCAAAGGGCCATCTTGCATGCACACGGAGTCTAATCACGGAAGGGCGCAGTGTGGAATGTACTGTGTGTCCATCTGCACAACGGCGTACTGGGCATGCTCACACACTTAGCAGTTGCAAATGGCCATCTTGCATGCACATGGAGTCTAATCGTGGAAGGGCGCAGTGTGGAATGTACTGTGTGTCCATCTACACAATGGCATACTGGGCATGCTCACACACTTAGCAGTTAAAAAGGGCCATCTTGCATGCATATGGAGTCTAATCGCGGAAGGGTGCCATGTGGAATGTACTGTGTGTCCATCTACACAACGGCATACTGGGCATGCTCACACACTTAGCAGTTGCAAAGGGCCATCTTGCAAGCACACGGAGTCTAATCATGGAAGGGCGCAGTGCAGAATGTACTGTGTGTCCATCTACACAAAGGCGTACTGGGCATGCTCACACACTTAGCAGTTGCAAAGGGCAATCTTGCATGCAGATGGAGTGTACACACAGAAGGGCACAGTAAGGTATAACTGCCCTCACGCACAGGGCGGTCACACATGCAGTGACCTGTACACACACAGCTGCCATCACAGCTGTCACAGGTGCAGGTCGCACGTACACACTGCAGTGTACACTGTAGCTGTCAAGTCAGCACCATGTCGTTGGTGCAGCACTACACAGCCTTACGGTCCCACAACACCATGTGACACATGACCACTGGGCTGTACAGCGGTGTACACCAGCTGTGCAGAGTACACACGTACCAACAGGGATCCAACAGGTGTTATGCATTGCAATGATACCAGTATACATGAACAGGTTGGCTCAAGACATACCATGGCCCTTACACAGCTGTGACACCTGACTGTTGCTGTACACCATTGAACACACATCTGGGTATGTCATACATGTGATTGTGTGGATGTGTGCATGGACTGTACACTCAACACATACATACATGGCCTTTGATGCACCTCGTGCATAACACTGGCCTAATCAATGCTACACACGCAAATTGAAGGTGGGCCCATGTCTGTTGGATGCTCACATTACAGGGGGTAGCAGTGTTGACCAGGACACATACCCTTGTACTGGTCGCCTGTGACACCCATGATATCATACCGCAGTCCATGTGTTATGTATGTCAACACACATGTCCAACAATAGCAATGCATACAAACATGGCAACAGGAGACACATGTGACATCTGTACTGTGCATGCAGCAAACATGCATGTGCAGTGGCCGATGTATGTAACATAGTTGCGCCTACCTATGACATGCAGACTCAATGCAGACCCATCATTGACATCTGTATATGGTGACATACAAACAGCACGTATGGCGGGATGTGTGTACATAACGTGGTGAACCACCTGTCTAGATGTATGTGTGCAGGGGGTGGCTCACAGTTGTGTCACACACCATCCTATCATGCCATGTGCTAACTGTACGCTATGTCGCTGTTACGTGATGGTGCTGACATAATGCATACACAGCGGTCAGGTGTTAACTATATGTCATATGGCACCTGTAACACCTACAACCTCCTGTGTGCATATAGCAGCACATTTGCCAGATATAGCGTTGGTACACATAATGCAATCAATACCGCTGCATGTCCATCAAACGTGTCATCATATGGCAGGTGTATCATTCCCAGCACTGCCATGTGTGTCCGAATGTGTGACCAGGGATGCCACATATCACAGGGAATATGTCCCAGTTGCTACACATCCCTCTACACCATTGTAGAGATCTGTACATACGTCAGTGTGGGAAGCATGACGTTTGCCGGTAAGGTGCATCACACACGTCAGCTGTCCGTATACACATGTGTGGTCACCACAGTGTGTGTGTGTCTGTATGTATGTCTGGTGCTTGGTGTGAGTGTGTATGCTAATATACAGTGGGAAATTATCACTAGCCCCACGTGGTGACTAACCCGTAATGGTGATGCATTGCACAACCGTGTTGATGCCATAGGTCCCAGACATACTGGCTACCTGTGCATGTTCCTTCTCTGTGACACGTCGTGTGGGTGCATAGTACTGTGAGGGTGATGACCACACAGGCAAGGGTCCCCAGCTGCACACTTTGGGGTGTGCGTTATAGTGTTGTACACCCCATGAATGCGGCCATGTTCACGTACTGTTACAGGATCCTACTGCTGCACAGCGTGGCCTCCAGCTACCAGGTGATACCTCACATCATCATTGGCCAGGCCGCTGTGTACAACCCCTACACCATGTCACCATACCTGTAATGTGTCCTGCTATGTATGTCACATCTCTGTCCAGTGTGGCCTGTGGCACCGACCACATGCGTCAGGTGCAGTATATATGCAGACATCTGTGTCATGTTGGTGTGTCCAACAGTCAGGATGAGGGTACATGTAGCATACTGATATTGCCAGACGTGCCTGTGTGTAATCCACAGTTACACGTGGGGGACTGCAAACACTGCTACCTGTAGGCACATGCAAGTACACCATAGGAGGGAACCAGGGCATCACAACCAACATGGTGCTACAGATGTAACCGAGACACATACCGTGAACACATCACAATGCATGCTGCACCTGCACTACATAGTATGACTAGTGCATGTCAACAGTACACAACCTATGTCACATACACAACTCAGCATTCACACACAACCACTGCAACATACACATCCCTCACTATGCATACACAGGTATTACATACACCTCTCACTATGCTGTTCACCCTGTGCATCAGAATATTTGTGCATAACCCTGCACCGATGGTGTGGATGACAGGGATGTGGCACAGGCTTCATCATATGCACAGGGTGATATATTTGCCAGGGGCATAGGCTGCACCAATGGATAACATCATGTGTGTGTGTGAGGCCCGGTGAGTTGACTGGACATGTCTGTGCAGAATGCATGTGGATGTTGTGGAGCCCTACAGTTGTGTTTGCTGTGTGCGTGTATGTGTGTACACAGTTCTGCCATTTGTGATGCCTACATGGGGTATAATTGACAGCCCCAGATTGTACAGTGCAGGTTGTACAGCTCACTGTGTCCATCCACGGCCACGTGACCTGTGCCTGCCTGGGGTTGCATGGGCACTACCAGGTGGAGGTAGAGAGTGGCTACTGTCCGACGACACATGTCCGCTGGAAACGTGTGCTCGCTGAGACCGTCCAGGGCCACGTCCACGTAGCCTGCTGTGTCCTGGTGTTGACAGTGCAGCACCAGCTGCACTGCTACTGCTACCGGCACTATGGGAGTGGGCATGTGAGGTGGCACACTCACGTCGACCTACACTAGGTGGTGTTGCTGGCCTACGTCCACGTGGCCTATGCCTCACTCCTACCACGTGTTCCAGCACAGACAGCTCCCGCTTGTGGATTGCCATGCCTCGGTCAAGGATTCCGACCATTTCACCTAGTCGCCTATCCAGAACATTAGCAATCTGCTGTTGATCATTTGCCAATGCCTGGATGTTGTCATTTAGGGTATGGATAGCAGCCCTCTGCAGCCTCTGCCCTTTTCTGTTCTGCCATTCAGCACGTGCCTGTGCTGCCATTACAGTCTGGAACATGCGTCTGGTGATACCAGCTGCTGCGCTCTGTCCTGCAGGTGCATGTCTGCCAGAGGTCCTCCTACGAGCAGCACCAGCCACATGCCTGTGTGGCACATCTGCAGTCATTACACTGACACCATGGTGTGTAGACACACCTTCTGTAGCCACCACACGTTCCTGTTCCACGCCAACAGACACTGACTGTCCTTCCTCTATGGCCACCGGTGATGCGGTATGTGTTGGCAGCAGAACTGTGTGCGGGGAAGAGGGGGACATAGCTGGGATGGTAACCATTGGCACAGATTCAGCCCCTGACAACCCTGCCTGTACCTCATGCATATGTTCATCACCGCTAGTATCTGTGGGGACACTAACATCAGATGGACCGCAGGAGGGTAACGCACCTACACCACCTGTGAATGCAAAGAAATACTGTAAAGTACAACAGACACAGACACACACACACAACACACACACACACACACACACACACACAGACACACACACACACACACACACACACACACACACACACACACACACACACACACACACACAGACACACACACAGACACACACAGACACACACAGACACACACACAAACACAGACACACACAGACACACACACAGACACACAAACACAGACACACACAGACACACCATGCATGTGATTTGTCAGATGGCATACAGCATGCCTGTGATACAGCAGAGGGCATGCAGCTCAGACATGAATAGTGTTAGTAAGCATACCTCCCTGGCGTGCACACTACAGCAAGCAGGTTTCATATCAGTAGCCATGCAGTTCACACAATCATGGTAGTATGCATGCATCCCCATGATACACCATGTGGCCCAGAACACGATAACAGTACACATGGCTGATGTGACCTTGACATGTAATCTGCTGACATGTGCATTAACATGCTTACATGTTTGACACAATGGTGTCCTGACACATGTACAGCATCATAATGGGCTTCACATTGCAGTGTTGTGTGTATGCCCTACAGATAGAATGCATGTTTAGCAAATGTGCATGAGCATGGGAGGGTAGTGTGAGCCATCTACATTGCTATACAGTGTGAAGTACAGTGTGAAGTACATACACTGTGCCACTGCATGGCAACATGAGGCATGTATGTTGCTGTAGAATGTATAATATGTACACATTGCATAGCCATAACTGCAACACAGTCGTGATGTTCGACAGATCGTATATGGTAGACTTCAGTGACACCTCCAGTAGCTGTGCACAGGCGTTTAGGTTGTCCAGTGTACCACATCAACTTAATAATCAGTCAACTAAGGCTATAATTGGACCATGTGTGGACAATGTGCAACAGGGTGTATACACATCCCAAGTACTGTGTGGCTACATGTCTCTGGCCATCCCCCATGGCCATGTGTGCACATGTGTTGGCCAATTGTGTGTGATGGGCATCTTCTCCACATGTCTGTGTGGTCCCATATGACATACACCCATACACATCAGATATGTCACAATCCACAGGGCTATGCAGACAATGGGTTGTATGTTTGGTATGTGGGGCATAGGTCATGCGATAGTGTGACAATATTGCAGACAGAACACTACATGTCTGGGACATGTCAGGTGGCACATCACAATGTGTGCACCCAATGCAGGGGCATATGACACAATGGTGACACTTGTGGGCTGCCCATATCACAGCTCACTGTGTGGTACTGTGTGCGTACCACACATGTTGTTCCAATGCATGATGCATATGCATCCATTGTAGAACACCTCCACCGTTGTATGCACAGCTGACCACACATGTCGCAATGACAAGTACTGTGGTTTCAAGTCTGTGTATCATTACGTTTGTATATATTGCACATGGGTGGCGTGTGTGAATGCATGGTGGTGTGACCTGCATATCGTGACTGGAACAAACATCAGGTGTGCATGTGTTAACTGGCCACATGGCAAATAGATCAACACTGTAACATGCCTGATACTGATGACAGTCTCACCTGCAACGGACCCGTGTCTGTACGGCACACCAGAGGTACCTATAGAGGGGTGACACACCAGTATGACCATTATCCATGAATGTATGACAGCCACAGGTTGCACTGTGCATGTAAACACATTCACCTGTGTAATAGCATATAGTATGCACATGTGTGCATACACAACGTAGCATACTGTAGTATGCAGCATGTGTGTCCACATATCTGGCATATGTTGTTACTTTACATAATGTACAGTGACACATGCAATTACATGGGATATAATAGCCATATGTGCAGTACTGACTTACCAGGCAACTCCAGGCTCATTGGTTGGGAGACACCCACCACCACGATGGCAGCTAGTGTTTCTGGATGCTGTTCCCTGGGTGTCCCCAGACTGGCCAGTAGCTCCTCGATGTGTGTGAGTGGGGGCTGGGTTGGTGGCCCACCACCTGTTCCCCCTTGTTCCCTGGAGATTGCGGTGGCACGCTGTTTTGCATGTCGTATCAGGTCCGTGCAGTGTCTGCGCACCTGCTGGTAGGTGCGGTTATGGCCACCCACATCATTCACCCTCCTGCGTAGATCCTGCCACAGGTCATCCCGCTGCTGGGCATGCTGTGGCACATGGCTGAACAACAAGTCATAGTTGTCATGGAGCTGTGGGATGAGGACATCATCCTCCTGGTGGGTGTATGCTGGGAGGCGTAGACGGGGCATTATCTGTAAAACATAATGATGGTGACAGGTCACAGTTTCAGAGATGTACAGAGATACTGCTGCACATACATTTCTATGACATCTACTGCATCTGCACAGTTATCTTTGCAAAGCATCATGGCACTGACATGACTGACGTGGTTGTGTCACACATGTCACACCCATTATGCATTGGATATCATCACCATATATGTGTGTTACCTCATTACAGTGTTCATACTCCATGTAAATGCTGTCTTGCTGTGGGCATGTCTATTTGCCTGCTCTTGTGTTCTTACCTATCTGCACATGCCTCAATGTGTCCACGGTACTACTGATGACCTGGATGCTGTGTATATGTCACATGTCAACACAGACACAGCCGTAATGGACTTGAGCAGTGACAATGCACACATACGCATGGACACCTGTACATGCATGTGTTTTGCCATATACATCTACACAGCACTGTACAACTGTTCAACATCCTGCCACGGATCGCCTGTATTACACATGTGATAGACATGGGACAATGGATAGTCAGACGACATGCACAGGGATGGTCATCAACCATAGCATGTGCGGGCATGGTTACCATGCTGTAACAGACAGCCATTGTGCCACCACAAGGTGCATCGGTGCCACATTACTGATCCAGTCAGTTGATAGTACATCTACCATGCGGCCATCACACCATGTATGACTGGGATGACATGTGCAGCTTTGATGGACAGGGTTGCATGGTATGGCGGGAGTATGTCACATATATGGCACAGGGATCTGTCCAGCCTGTGGCGATCCTAGTATTAGGACGGTGGCTGTCCATGACATATGTCATATAGATCAGGATATGGACATGTAGCATGTCCATTATCATGGTGTAGAAAATGTCCTTCTGCAAGGTAGACAGCATGCTGCATAGTGGAGGTGTGGATTGCGAAGGCTGGTATCGCACATCCATGCATAGCCATTACCCCTTACAGATGGTATGTGACCCAATATTGGTCACCACAGTGCTGTATATGCCTGTCCAGTGATCTCCTTGCTCATGAATGGCACCCTGACATGACATGGGTACCGCATATGACTACCTAAGGGGCCTGGACACGTCACCATGTCGGGGGGTGCACTGCACAGCACCATCCCTTACACAGTGTCCATAATGTTGCCACAGCCTAGGTAGTAGTTTATGGGTACAGGGCTGTTCACCTAGCGGTGACACTGCTGGTATCATCCATCAGACTGTGCACATATGTCACACACCTCACCCACACAGCCCATTCTGTATGTTGTTCACAACACTGACACAGCTATACTGATAGGTCATGGCCATTCACAGCCTTACATACACAGATGCCTAACATTTGTCTGTGTGGTATGGGCTACAATGACGGTGGGGTACAACACATTAACCCTGTTCTACTGTATCTGGCACTGATGTGCTGTGCACATGTCACTCATGCACCTTTTGTAGTTGTGAGTCTGTCAACAGGCCACTGGTGGAACACTCCTGTGACATGCAAAGGTATTTGTAATCAAATATCCATGCTGTCTTGTACATCTGTACTGCTAACATCTACAGTGCTTTCATGGACATGCTCACCATACTCAGCAGGGTTATTGTGCGGTGCCACCCTAAATGACTGTCATCACCACTTGTGTGTTGATATTATCCAACACCCTATCTGTTTTGTATGGTCATACTAGGCACTTGTCCAGAACATGTGAGCATGTCATGAGCTACTGATTACTATAGCGCCCATTCCACACCGTGTCCCACAGGTACACTGGCTGTCCTACACTTCCCAGCTTGCTTAAGGTACGACAGCTGTTGTACACATGTAACGCACATATCCTGTGGGACATGGATGTATATACAGGCATGTCTAACTGTCACGTACCAGTGCTACTGCCTGTCTATATGAGGGATATGTCGTACATGTGGCAATAGAGCAATTGTCTCATGTACACATTCAATGCTCACCTCCCAACATACGGCACTACAGCCTGTGGGGGATGCACATCTGCAGCCGTGCTGGGCCCATAGCTCTCAGGTGTACCTCATTACGGGGAACGTACCTCATTTGGGGTTCTAAAAGGTGCATGTTCCTCATAGTTCCACATTGGAAGGGTCTGTCACACATTCATTGTTGTACATAGTTTACCTGCTAGCCATGGCTAAATAGATGGGAATCACATTAATTCATTGGAATATCTGTTTTATATGTAGGACCAGCCTATTTTAGCCATCATATGCCCTTCCTAGTTGACGCTGTTAGTAAGCCAGTTGTAAGTGTTCCACGTTTCACCCATTTGTCACACGGTATGAGGGCTAATGTTCCTCTGTTTGGGGACAGGGGGCTGACAGCTATGGCTGGGGGTAATGCTGTCGCCAACCCTGACTGCACCTGACAGTCATTTGGGGATGTGTAACATTCGCAACACACCACACCCATCACATAGTCTCACATGATCTACACCACTGGACACACCTATGAGGACAACCTGTGCAGTACGTCTCCATACTCACTGTAGGCACCAGTGGTAGCCCCCATCATGGCAGACAACATCACCAGCTTATAGCCCACAGACTCATGTGTGCCCACCACATACAGCCATTAGTGAGTTATAACATTCACAACACACCAGTCATAGCTGACTGTGTAGGGTGTCACACTGCAGTTCCATACAGCAGACTACACAAGGTGTTAGTCGCTTACATCTTGCTGTCGGGTAACTGCTTCTGCAACATAACCTATGCACCCATGCCACACATCACCAGGTACGATATGTCTGTCATTAGCCATGTTAGTGTGGCGGCCCTGTGATGCCACTTCACAGACTACATGTGCAGGGACATGCAATAGCTCAACAGTCTTATAGCCCTGAGGGTGTGGGCCTAGCCCTGGGGAGCATTTTGCATTCGTCTGGACACGATACCACTGTACAATGTCCAACTGTATCACTTCAACAGTTGCCTATGCTCCTATTGTCATTCCACAGGCATGTGGTATCTGTCCGCTATGACTGTCCTGGTTAAACACAATGCTGTGGCACAGATGACTTGCACCTGTCAGCCCTGGGAGTACAGCCCACATGTAAGGCTCTTGCTGCTTCTATACTGCCTGTCTTGTACAGTTTCCAATAACTGCCACCGGCAGGGCGGTAACTGGCAGGCGCGACATGGGGTCATGTGACACATTGCTTGCATCTTCCTCTGTGATGCACACAGGCAAGGCACACCTTGTAATGCACCACTCAAACATCTCTTCAGTGACTGTGACCTGCCTCTAGGCTCTGCAGAGCACACCTGCGATGACAGGTTATAGACAGACCATACCTTTCAGACACATACCCGGACCGGCACACCCACAGCTGAGGGGTTCCCATATCCCACTATGTTTTGCACACATCCTGGCAAGTTGCTTAGCACAATGAATCAGAGGTGCTCCACGTGCAACTAACTGTGTCCAGGACCGCTATACACATTGTAACAAGCGACAGGGTCAACATCATACCCCACGGGTAACATACCTTCTATGTTGGTATAGTGGAGAGTGGGCCTCAGCTACTACTGATGTGTGACTGACACTAACCCACACTTCACTGGGATAGCCACTCATGTACCGACACATCCATGAGTCATACCCTCCACTCTGCTGGATCAACCCATACACACCACCTCCAAGACCTACATTACCCTTGGCATGAACACTGCCAACATGTGCCTGGTGTTACACACCTGGGGTTATCCCCTCATTGGTGGATTCCGAACATATGCTAATCGACCTTGTTAGCCACATCACTGAAACACACCCATCACAGCATACACAGTACATGTGTACTACAACACCTACTACAGACGTCTGCTGACAGCGGTTGTTAACATCATGACACCCGTGCAGATGGACAATGCACATACAAATGCTGACACATACCCCAGTGCACTTAAATAGCATGTACACAACTGCATGGATCATGCTATTCCACACAGAGCCATGATGGTACACACCAGATAACAGATGCCAATCTGGTGGTCATGTTCCATGGACATATGATGTACAACAACAGGTGTAGGCTGTTGCACAGTGGTGTACATTCCCATGTGTGGGGTGGCTCACTGGTCACCCGTGGTGGGGCCACAGGGTCCCTCATCACATACTCCAAGACTAGCTACGTAAACATGACTGCCACACATTGCGGGGTGTACCACCAGGCATTATGGTGGTATGTCAGTATTCGATGGCAACACCCACATCTGTTGTCACATACAACAGTCACTCAGGAACATTGCAGACCCAAGTATTGTTGGCAACATGCTGGAGGATGGATTCAGTGCTGACAGTACACCCTCTCACTCACTACAGGGCCGCAATCCATACATGGACATTGTGGTGTCCCTGTGGTCACACCTACACAGTACTGACCTACACTCTATATGTCCTGGGACACTGGTTCCATGTCACCTTCCAACATCCCAGGCTGTGATGTCCACCAACCTCTGAATTACATGTCTCCCCACTAGGCCACCATATTCAGTGATAGCCTTGTTTCAGACATTGTAGCCCCTGAATGGCACACAGCAGCATTTATCACACTACACACAGGTGGCACCACATTGCACGAGTGGGACTATAGTCCTACACACCTGACTGGACTGTTCTGCATGGCTGTGGGGAACATCATCAAGGACATCTTTCTCAGAGACATTGTTGGGCTCCCGTCCTTTGCTGCCACCCGGGTTGGGCTTGTTAAGGCCAGCGCATGGCCCCTACACATGGTGGACTCCTTTCATACAGTTACTAGGGCAGTTGCTGATGGTATGGGAGTCCGCACATCCTACATTGTCCTCTCATTGCCTTTCATCCCCATTCTGGTATTGACAACATACACAACCACCTGCACATCGTACCCTGTGTCTCAGGATGTTATGCTATGTGGCTCATGGACAGGACACACAGTGAGGCCAGCATACCATAGTACCTACTACATGTCAGGTACATTTGGCATACCACGGTCCTCAGTCATAGGGCCCCTCATAGGTTCATAGGTTCATAGGTTCATACTAGGCTATCTGCCCGAGGGCATTTATAAGCCTAGCCCATAGTTTTGTGGCTTACGCCACCCCTTTAGTTTGGAGAAACTATGCCCATTATTTTGCTGTGTCTCTGTCGAGCAGTGACACTGAGGTAACCCCTGGGGTGTATCTGCGATCTCCCATCCATTGGTCAAGATTCCTCTTGAACAAGGCCAGTGAGGTGCTCTGCCTCACATAAACCGGGATTTTGTTCCACAGCATAGGGAGTCTTTGGGTGATGAATCTATCCCTCCACCACGTCCTATTAATAACCGTGTTGAGGTTTAAGTCTCCCGCCCTTGTGGCTCTGAGGGATCTAGATTTTTTGAGATGAAGCATGTTCATCAAATCTGGGTTTGACATGGCCTTGTATGTCAGGCATAGGTCACCTCTGAGCAAGCGGTAAGCAACTGAATATAACTGGAGTTCTTTCAGTCGGGCAGCATAAGACAGATTTTTGAGACCCTTTATCCTTTTGGTGAGGAACTTTTGTGGCCTCTCCAGCTGCTGCAAGTGTCGGGTCAGATACATTCCGAATGGGGCATTGTACTCAATCATTGGTCTGATGAGTGATGAGTATAGGGAGACTATGACTTCCCTTGATCTAGATGTGAATCCCTTCATGATAAGGTGGACAATGTAGAAGGTCTTCCTAACTACTTTAGCAATATGAGTGTCGAATGAAAGGCTACTGTCAACCTGGGTTCCCAGGTCCCTAATAACTTCTTCTGTGTTCAGGGGATTGCCACCTATATGGTAGCTAGGGGTAACCTTATTTTTCCCGAAGGGTATGACTATGCATTTCTTGGCATTTAACTTTAGGCCATGGCTCTGGCACCAGTTATCCGTTTCTGTGAGACCCTTCTGAAGGATATCTGTGTTGGATGTGTTTTCAACTACGGCGCCCAGTTTGCAGTCGTCTGCAAACTTTGTCAGTCATAACCCTCCTGTGTTTGCTTGTACTTCAGAAAAGTAGATGCCAAACAAGAGTGGGCCCAGGACTGAGCCCTGTGGGACACCACTTGTGACAGGCTTTGAGTCTGACATGGCGCCAGCAACTCTGACCCTGTGGGTTCTGTCACTCAGCCAGTTTGCAACCCATCTTGTAATGTATGGGTTTACATTTAAGTTGATGAGTTTTTCAATGATACCCGAGTGAGGTATTGTATCAAAAGCCTTCGCCAGGTCTAGGTAGGCTGTATGGACTGCCTTTCCTCGTCAATGGCCTTGGTGTCTGTTTACAAAAAGTCAACCAAGTTTAAAAGGCATGATCTGCCTTTGACAAAGCCAAACTGGCTTGGTTCCAAAGTCTGCAAGTTCCTATGTCTTTATTTATGAGATCCATTATGATCCTCTCCATGGCTTTGCAGATAAGGCTTGTCAAGCTAATGGGACGGTAATTTCCAGGGTCGGTGGAGGCACCGCCTTTGTGGAGTGGGACCACAGTCACTGTGCGCCACTCCCTGGGTACGTATCCGGAGGTGAGACTAAGATTAAACAGCTGTCCTAACTGTGGGTTTAATTCCTCGTTGAGTTCATGGAGCACACAGCCGGGGACACCATCAGGTCCCATGGATGCTGTGTTCTTTGCCTTGGAGAGAGCAGTACACCTGGGCGTTAGAGATGTTTGGGGGGCTACAATCATTTGGTATAGATATCTCTCCTTTAGGGGGCGGAGAAGTTTGCACTGAACCTGTCAGCCAGTATGTTGGCAATGTCTGTAGGATCAGTAATCTTCACATCATTTTGAACTAATTCTGAGCATATCTGGGAGTTTCCTCCTAGGTTTCTGACATAGCTAAAGAATGCCTTATGGTTGTCTTTAGAGTCCTTAGCTATTTTTTTCTCAAAATTAGCTTTGGATGATTTTATGAGAGCTCTTAGCTTTTTACTTATAGTGATCAGCGGTGTCTTACCTTTTAAGGATTTTGCTCTATCTTGTAGTAGCTTTCTCCTTTTGTTGTAGAGTTTGTTTATGGCTGGGGTCCACCAGACTGGATGCTTGCCTTTGGTACAAAGAGTCTTTGTTTTGCTTGGGATTGCCTGATCCATGCAGCCTGCAGGTGCTGGTAGAAGGCATTTGTAAGTGATTCAGCGGTTTGAGTAATGTTAACCGCCGGCTCAGGGGCCTTAAAGGAGACCACACTAGTCTTTAGAAGTGTGAAGTCGGCTTTCAAGAAGTTCTTTACTGTGGTCTTTTCATTTCGGGTGGGGGGCGGGATGAGGACCTCCAGCGAGATTAGTTTGTGATCAGATCTCACCAGTGAGGGGTATACTTCTGGCGTTGAACATTGTGCTCCCATGTTCGTGATGATGAGATCAAGTATGTTTTCTCCTGTTGTGGGGATGGTGACTAGTTGTTCCATGGCATTTGAGTTTATGAATTCCAGGAACTTTTGGGCTAGAGTGTTTGGGCTTGAGTAGTGTTCCCAGTCTATATTAGGGTAGTTGAAGTCACCTAGTATGATGGTGTTCGGAGATACATTTATCCCCTCCAGTGTTTTCAGGAAGGCCATATGAGGTTCCTGAGTTTGCGAGGGTGGCCTGTAACATGCTACAAATTGCAGAGCAATCTTGCCTATGGTTAATTGCACCTGGATGGTTTCCGATGCATCGTGCGATGCCACCAATCTTGAGGTGTGGGTGTCCTTGATGAATATGGATACCCCTCCTCCTTTCTTGGTATTGTCCGGGTTTTGGGGCCGGAATGCATGATATGAGGTAAAACCTGATAGTGCTGGGGTGCTCTCAGGAGCCTTGAACCAGGTTTCTGTCACAGCACAGACATCAATGTTCTCCATACTGAGAAGGGCCTCGAGTGTGTGCATCTTGAGGTTGAGACTTCTGGCATCGAGCAGCATTACCCTTAGTTTTTTTTCTTTGTTTTGTTCTAGGGTGGTAGGTTTAGAATTTGAGCCTTGCCTAAAAGGCACTATGGGGTGGCAAGAGCCTTTGCCAAAATAGGAAATCCGAGGGGTGACAAGTGCAAGCCGTCCCTTGCGAAGCAGCATGGCTTGTCCAGCATGTCATCCCAGGCAGACAGACATTGGATCCCCTTTGAATGACACCAGAGTTTAAGCCAATTGTTAAAGCTGAGCATCTTATCTCTGTATTGTGGCATCATTCTTGGTGAAGGTAGGATACTGCTCAAGGTCAGGGTCATACCTGCTTGGGCTACATAATCAGAGAGCTCCTCTATGTCTCTTTTCATGTAGTCCAAGGAGGTACGTCTCAGGTCGTTAACACCAGCGTGGACAATGATTGAGTCGTACTTGTACCTGCTGTTGAGAGACCTGAGTGCATGCGTTATGTGGTGGATTCTAGCACCCGACAGGCAGCTTACTGTGACCGTCTCCTTACTCAGTCTGGTGAGTGGGACGTCAGTGTGTCTGACTATGGAGTCACCAATGACTAGTGTGTCTGGCATTGTGTTTGGCCTTAAGGGCTGTGACTGCTTGACACTCTGACTGTGTGGTCTATGTGTTGCAGGTGTTGTGTTCTGAGGTGGTAGTTGTTTGGGTGTCTGCTTTTGTGGCCTCTGCTGTTTTGGTAGATTTTTGATCAGAGCCTCCGAGTATGTCTTTGTGTGTTTATGTGTATGATTTGAGGTTGTGATGGTATTATGTGAGACTGGGTCTATAGTGTGTGTGGTTACCTTCTCCTCCTGTCTGGTCATGCTAGTCCTATGTTGAGAGAGCTCAGCCCCCAGTTTGGCCGTATAGTTGAATCTCTCGCATGTATTTGTGTTTTGTGGGAGGAGGAGAGGGTTGTCTGTGTACATGAGGCAATTGTAACATTGCCTCAATATTCCCAGGTTCACCAGCTGAGCAGGAGAGGACATTAGCAACTGATCCCTCAACATGGTAGAAGGAATAGACAGAAAAACTTAAGGAAAGGTTCTGGGGGATGTGGGTGACCGAGAAATGGGGTTTGCTTTTTTGGGGTACTTTCTATAACAAGAGTGCTGTATCGAGGTGATAAGTACTGTAGGAGGAAGTGCTTCGCTATACAGATAGAGAATAGTCTACTTGGGAGTCAAGTAGAGATAATTTATAGTTGTAGGATACACTAAATAGAACAGTAGTATACTTTGAGGAAGGTAGTTTTAAGAGAAAATTTGAAGAGTGGACTGTAGGTAGCCCTAATAGTTTAAATCTGATTAACCGGCGCTGCCCTAGTGTGCAACGGTAGCAGCTCCGCTCTAAATCGCGCTAAATCGGCTTAACGCTGCTTTATAGCAGGGGGCTGGAAAAAACAGGAAATGACCCAAAATGGCCGACGAATTACTAGTTGCTGCTTCTAACCACTCCTCTGAGGACAAACAAGCAGCTCAGCACTCCCCACTCCCACTGGTGAGTAAAGAAACTACCTCTGGCCACACAAGAAAATGGAGGAACACAGAAACCAAATACAAAGCCCAGGGATCAGCAAAATCTGATCACTGGAACAACTAGCTAGGAAAGTTTAGGAAAGGAGAAATATTTTTGTTTTTTTTTGCAAACAGACAGAAAGAAATGCAGTGAATGCTTTGTTTTCGACAAAATTGCTATCAAAGGCTGGTACACTTGAGTGTATTAGCCTGTTTGTTACTTTTAAGCAATACTTTAGCCCACAAGTGCAATCAACAATATAAGCTCACAAAAACAGGAAAATAAGGTAATAAAACAGTAATATAGGCACAAACAGTAGTCGAAAAGCTCAAAAGATCGAAAAATGCAAACTAAAAAGTTTAAAAATACTTATGATCAAGAAAGTTGCTTTTTCTGCTCTCTGCTGGCTTAGGAACTCTGCAGGGGACCACGAGGAGCTATGCCTAGTTCTCTAATGCCAGAAAAGCCTGCCAAAGTGTGCTTTATAGCAGGGGGCTGGAAAAAACAGGAAATGACCCAAAATGGCCGACGAATTACTAGTTGCTGCTTCTAACCACTCCTCTGAGGACAAACAAGCAGCTCAGTACTCCCCACTCCCACTGGTGAGTAAAGAAACTACCTCTGGCCACACAAGAAAATGGAGGAACACAGAAACCAAATACAAAGCCCAGGGATCAGCAAAATCTGATCACTGGAACAACTAGCTAGGAAAGTTTAGGAAAGGAGAAATATTTTTGTTTTTTTTTTTGTTTTTTTTGCAAACAGACAGAAAACAATGCAGTAAATGCTTTGTTTGACTAAATTGCTATCAAAGGCTGGTACACTTGAGTGTATTAGCCTGTTTGTTACACAAGCAATACTTTAGCCCACAAGTGCAATCAACAATATAAGCTCACAAAAACAGGAAAATAAGGTAATAAAACAGTAATATAGGCACAAACAGTAGTCAAAAAGCTCAAAAGATCGTAAAATGCAAACTAAAAAGTTTAAAAAATACTTATGATCAAGAAAGTTGCTTTTTCTGCTCTCTGCTGGCTTAGGAACTCTGCAGGGGACCACAAGGAGCTATGCCTAGTTCTCTAATGCCAGAAAAGCCTGCCAAAGCATGCTTTATAGCAGGGGGCTGGAAAAAACAGGAAATTACCCAAAATGGCTGACGAATTACTAGTTGCAAAACATATATAGGTTAGTACTAGGCTAACTGCCCTTGTGAGCTATTTTAAGCCTAGCCAATTATCCCTTGTGAGACTCAAACCCTGCATCTTGTGGTTGTAAGGCAAACACCCTAACCATTAGGCCACCCCCTAGCTTTCAAACCCCTACATACCAAGCACCATGATTGCTCCACCAGCTGATACTGACTCCAACCATACGGGTGTCGCTGTGACAGATACATAATCTGACTATCATGGCATCAAGCTGCATGACACAAGGTGCATGCACATCACCTTTGCATTACACCATTCACCCACTGACTATCACATGGATGGTAGTCCCTACATACATATCACATTGTACATGTTTGCAGTACACACATGTCGCACCCACTCCTGTGGTTACCGTATTGCCACTGTGGCGTGGATATCCTTCTACGTGGCCACACCTATCTGTACTGGGTGTGTAACTGGTACATAGGTACCCACTGTACCTCTGAACTCAGGACATCTACACACATTCATGGGTACACCACCCCATTTAGGGTGTACCTTACACAACAGCTACAGCTTTACATGCCACAACATTAACAAGCCATGACATTTACTGAGCTCCGACGGTTTAAATATGCGGCTGCACTAAGGACACCACATCTGTACACAGTTGCATACTACATACTCAGGGGTGACCTCTGCTGATCAGACAGGGCCCATGTCCACAACATTATTGATGGATATACTCTTCATATGCAACATAAGCAGAGGCCACTGTGAGCAACATGCTCATGGATATGTGCACACACGCCACAATGAGTGGGATGTGCTTCTGGGTTACATTCCCAAACCGGACACTCACCATGCTGTGGAACAAAAGTCCTATGTACATCATGCAGGGACACTCAGTAGCACTGCTCATGTGATACCTCTCTTGGTGGTTGGGAGACACATGTAGGCCTGGGATCACTGCAGTGGCTGTACTGTGCAGTGGTGCAGGTCACACCTGGCTCTGCTCTTCACAGGACACTACCCTGGAGAGGTGCCACTAGTGTGAACACTGTAGTTGTGCTTACACATGGACTTGCCAGACTGCATAGTACCCCACTATGCACCTGTGCAGCTATTACATGTCCTTTGTGCATGGTTACTTGGTATCCCTTCCATTTAGATTAGCTATCATGCTATTACTATGTCCCACACCTACAGGCCATATGTATCCTGTTATTGTACATACCAGTAGACAATACCTGTGGTATGCATGGTATGCCTGTTATGCTGTGTAGAATATCTGTCATATCTACCTATAATACTATATATTACACATATTTCACACACTATTCCATAATGCAAAGCATACTTGCTCAGCGGGACCACCTTACATATGTCATTAACGTTATATGCCCATACACATGCGTGCTGTGACAGTATATCAACATATACTATCCCCTGCTATGGCATGTCCTTGTTGGCGGGTTGTATGGCATTGTTCTGTTTAATGGCCTCATGTAGCATCCCTTGTGGTGTCTGTGCTGTGTACCTTGTGTCCCACTGCTGGACACACAGATTCTACAAGCGTTAGTATGCTCAGCAAGACATCACTACATAAATACCTTTCCCCACTTTATGCACTGCGGACACGTTTACTTAATGCAAAACAGGCAATACATACAGTAAAAATAATTAATACAGATCATGCTATACATAACCTTACATATCGGGTGTTCTACATACCTTGTTGTCGTTACGGCGTTTCGTTTCTATCTCTCTCACAGTGTTTCAACTGTTATTCGGTATGAGCATACGGTTTGAATGTCCGGCAAGTCATCCTTATATACATCGATACCTGCAACATGTGGATTCTTCCCGCCAATTGGTGTTCCTGAGTGACTAATTACTTGCATATCAGCTGTGCAGCTACTCCATTCGCCAATTACGCGGCGACATTGGGGTATAATTGGATTCTCCACTTGGGCGTTGCCTATTTGCCCTACCTTTGGGGAGACGGTCTGTATTGTGTTTTGTTATGCATGGAGATGAGTATAGTTTGGATTCATGTCCCCCGTAGATTGTGTGTGACAGGTAGAGTATTTGGTTCAACATGTGGGTGTACCTGTCATCCCGACGTCTGATAACGGAGTATTGCAATAAAACCTGTAACATGGCTGTTTGTTCCATTATACAACGCCTGCAATTTTGCATGTCGCCTTTAATTGTGTCTCTCACACGGTATGTTGATGTAATTGACTGACTGGATGTTTGTGCTGCTATTACAGTTTGTATTGCTTTAGTTTCTAGTGTGGGGGATGTCGGTGGTTGTACGTAACATATACGGTTTGTGGGCCTTGCATTTCTACTTAATCCATATATATGTGTGTGGGCTCCATCCCTAATTAGAGAGCTAACAGTTAGTAGACCTATGTTACGGGATTGTACGTTGGCCCATTGTTAATTGGTTTCTATATCATCTGCAGGTGGGCTTGCTACTTGTATACCTCCGTAATTGCAGCGATATATCAGGGGATATGTGTAAGTGACAGCTATCCCTTGTATTCCTGTCTCAGATATTTGCAGTCATTGTGGTTGTGTTAAAAGAGCCTGTTTGCCATGGGTTGCCACCTTTTCATATGGTCATTGTTGAACACTTGAGGGACACAAAGAGGTGTTTACAGGCCAACACGTAGCCACGGTCAGTACACAGGTAGCACATACTTTTATCCTCACTACATACCTATTGTTGTGTTACTTTGGCTACTTATCATATTGCATGTAACATTTAAGTTTCTTACATACAGGCATACCTATTAAATATGACTGTTACATTATATATGAGACATATTTATGTCCTACCATCTCGGACATTTGCCCTTTGTACTGTTTTATGTCAGGACACACCTGCCCAGTGTGGGGCTGTCCCTCCTACTGTGGTACAGGTAGTAACCGTATGCCTACGGCTAGCTATACCCACACCTACCATACTGATCTGCCTCTGACTTGGCACCAACATACACATGTTGCGGACACACACACACATTACAGTCACACAGATATGCACAAGGCACCCTCAACGCACACTTACACAGACTACGGCACTCACAGACACAGTTGAACACAGTACCTACGTGGACCGCGACACCGGCAGCGGTGACTAACTGTCCCTTCATATCATCATACTATTACTCGCGGATGTACTGTTCTGGTACTGTGTTCTATCGGTCGTTCAGCCTCGTGGTTACGCATGTCAGTATGTTACACATTCCATGGTTGGCGGTATCCTATTTATTTGTACCTCCAAGATGTTATGAATGTCGTTGAACTATCTATTATATTTGCAGATATCGCTGAATCCATCTATATCACCATATATCCCTCTATTGCCCTTTCTATCTGTATTATATATATGCATATGTGTACATATATATATATATATATATATATATATATATATATATATATATATATATATATATATATATATATCTATATATATATATATATATATATATATATATATATATATATATATATATATATATATATATATATATATATATATATATATATATATATACATATATATATATATATATATATATATATCTATATATATATATATATATATATATATATATATATATATATATATATATATCTGGCAGGGAACATGACAGGCACACAGCACCACCATATGCTGTAAGACTCATGTACTGTTCAGGTGTTGGCATTCCGTGTTCCACTGGATGTTGTGTTTACAATGTTTGAGGGCTGCCTATGTAGGAGTCACACATTGGGCCACCTATACATTACAATTTACAGGTGGTCATGTTTGTGTGCCATCCATTTTACTGTGTGTGCAGGTGGAGAGGTGTCAGTCTGTAGGGGCCTACACGGTCAAAGTATGTGCTATACGTTCCCTCTTTACCAAGGCGTAGGCATATTGGGCATGCCTCCGTCTGCCTAGTGGGGCTGGCACAGTGTGTTCATGGTCTGAATCCCTCTGTGCCTGTACTGGCCTTGGCAACTGCGGTGGGCTATGAGGGCCTTCACCATTTTGTCCCTGCTGCAGCTGCTTCTGCAGGATCATATTATGTAGCATGGCACATACTATGACGATGTGGGCACACGTGCCTGGAGAGTACTGCAAGGCTCCACCAGATGGATCCAAGCATCGGAACCATGATTTCAGCATCCCAAACACACGCTCTATGATGATTCTGGTTTGTGCGTGTGCCTCATTATGGCATTCTTGCATGGGTGTGTGTGCATTTCTGATGGAAGCCATCATCCACGGCTCCAGTGCATAGCCAGCATCCCCCACAAGATGGCCATGTGGGATGTCCCCCCGACAAATACCTGATACAGCTGTGAGGCATGCCAGATATGGGAGTCATGGTAGCTTCCAGGGCTGCCAGCACACACGACCTGGCAGTTGATGGAGTGGAATCCCTTGTGGTTTATGTAGCGCCTACCCTGCTCACCGGGTGGTGACTTGATTTGTATGTGTGTGCAGTCTTTCGCACCCAGTACCTCCGGGTATTGTGCCACACGGTGTAAGTGGCACATATTGCTGGCCAACTCCTCCTGAGTTCTGGGGAAGTATATCTGCTCATTGGCATGTGGTAACATGGCATCCAGGAACTGGTGTAGTACCCTGGATGCTGATGCCTGTGAGATACCCATTATATCTCCAGTTGGCCTTTGAAAGGTACCTGTGGCCAGTATTTGCAGGCTTACACATACCTTCATGTCCACTGGTATGGGTTCCCCTCTGTTGTTTCTGGTTCTCAGGCATGGCCGGCACAGCTCCACTATTTGCTGTAAGATGTCCCTGTCCACCCTGTAATGCTCTACTATCTCCAGGTCATGTAGCCCCTGGTAGGTTACCCTTGGTATGAACACTCTCCTTCTCCTCTGAGGCCTGTGGTGGTTGTCGGCATCATCCTCCACAACACTGTCAGTCTCTAACACATGCTGATGAATCACAGCTATGGCAGCTCCCAACATGTACATTTTAAAAGTTCCCCGTGTGTTTACACCTATGGTGCGGTGTTTGGGAATACACAGGTGTGTGTTGGGTGCTTTCACACTTTATACTATTGTGCTGTGAACACCGATGATGTCATAGGGTGTGTATGTACGTTCGTAGCTACAGGTTATGTTATGTGTTTTACTGCCGGAACTACTATTGTGGTGCCTTTGGTGTTGAATTACATTTGCCTGCTGTGGATTACCTCTTGACCTTCCCTTTAAATTTCTGCGTATTGCACATACCATTTTCTGGCGTGCATCCTGCAGCCTACTTTCATTTGTACTTTCCTGGACCTGGCATATCTTGCGTTGTGTGCTACTGCCGGTCTGCTGTCGGTTTGCTTTGCTCTGCTGTGTCAGGTCTCCTATCTTTGCAATCCAATACCTCCCCTCCTTTCTTTGCATTCACATGCCTCCCCTATCATGTTTTGCAGGTTTCTGCAAGCGGACTTGTCAGCTGCCGTCGATTGGCCTTCGTGGGTTGATTGGTGTTGATTGCTCATTAGTACTCCAATTACCCTACTTCCGCATTTCCTTCTTTTCTTCCCCTGACCTTCCTGTTTTTGCTATTGTTTGCGGCGCCTGCATCCGATTACTGGGTTTTGGGCACGTTTTCATCCTTGTACACATGCACTTTTGGCCACCATGTGTGCTCTCAGCTAAACGATTCCTCCCCACCCCTATCCTGCAGCTTTGCTTAGCAACAGACAGGCCAGATTTGCAATGCTCCAATGTGCTTAGTGCTACGGTGGCACACCCCTCTGCTGATGTCATGTATCTCCTCTGAGCCACTCCTCGGTGTTATACCGCTGCGCCGTATGGTACAACCTTCCTCCGGTGGGACATTTGCGATTCAGTATTATCTGCCTCATTTGCATGGCATTGACTACTAATTCATAGTTACCGCGCCGAACACTATCGCAAGCTCTTAGCAACCCTTGCACCTTGGTTGTGGTGTTCCATGCCTACCATTGTGTGTTATGCTGTAAACCTGATTTCTATTACATTGTGATTTTATGACATTTTTATATTATTTCTTTATGTTACAGCTTCCGCCCACATGCCCTGCGGTTCTGCTGTGCATTACTCTGGACATGACATTAAATGTTGTTATTTACATGTTGTGCATCTTTTCTTATGCCATTGGCTGTGTTTTTCATGAAGTGGTGCAGGCGTAGCGTAAGCCCACGGAAATGTAAACCAAAAAACACGGTTTACATTTTCTGTTTGAGAAAATGTAAACCGTGTTTTTTGGTTTACATTTCCGTGGGCTTACGCTACGCCTGCACCACTTCATGAATCGCTATATGCCTTCATTTGCATGGTGCAAAACTGCACATGGGATGATTTGCATACCTACGCCGGGGGCTGCGCAGATCTGGTGTACGCCGGTAGTGCACGTGGAATTGGATCATACCTGAATCGCTCGGCGGCCATATTTGGCATTATAACGCCAACACTATGCGTGCGCCTGGCGCAAGCTTCATGAATCCCGGGGATTGTTTTTTCTCCTTCTCTTCATTTGTTACTGATTTCATCTAATAATTATTTTGGTTTACCCTAACACCTCAGATGACCATTATGATGAATACTGGGTTCTGCAATTATTTATTTATGTATGCATGTGTTTGTTTCCTTCTTTGTTTGTTCATTAACTAGGCAAGTGGGCTGCCCAAAAGGCACTTTTCAGCCATGACTCAGGCTTAGAAAGCGAGAAAAAAACAACAGAAAGTATCACAAACAGTTGTAGAGATACATGACACTGATAAAACACTACAGTCGAATATCACAATGACAAAACTTAGTAATCTAGTTAGACAAATGCAAACATTTGACAAAAAGCACTTGAATATTTAATGATGTGTGGTCACTAAATTACTGCAGTGAAGGTTTTAATATGAAATAATACAAACCAGAATTTTTGAAACATTTACACTTAGCCTTAGCAAAGACAGGTCCTTTTATTGTTTTATGGAGAGGAGATTAGAAGAAGTTGCTCATTTATTATGCCCAATGGTAGGTTAGTCAAGCAGGTGGGTGCATTATTAACGTATGTTTTTTTTTCTCCAGCTGCATATTTGAGGTGGTCTTTTAGGAGAGATTACTTCCAAATCAGTATCTCTAAAGGTGTTGCAAGAGGTTTTGACTATTATTTTGCAATTTTGTAGCAGGCATTCATGTTGAATGACTTGTGTGACTAGAAACGTGGACAAGAGGAAGGTGGCTTGTGCTATTACAGAAAATCGATTAGTATATACAAGAAAAAAACACTGATGACTTTAGGGTTCTGAGATCTATAAAACAGTAGATGCTACTGACTGAGTGAGGTAATATTGTATTTATGAAAAAAATGGAGCAATAAGAGGCAGATATTACGCTAGTTTGTGATAAATTCATTTTTGGCGATAGCCCACTAGATTCTAGGACTAACATACTTGTTATTTTATAGCAGAGCTTCAATTGTATGAGAACTTTATTCATTATAAGTCCAATATGGTGATGAAATTATAGTGCTGGGTGTAGGTTTAAATCAAAATATCACTTTCATGATACTTGTCAGATAAAATTACTTAGTGGATCAGCTATAGTGATTTTGCAAGGCTGCTGAATATTTTTTTATTAGTACCAAAAATCATACAAGCATTGTTTACAATAAACTGATTCTTGAAAAGCTAGTGCCACAATGTAGTAAAATTTGCTTTGCAGCTTGGTGTGCCATGTTTATCTGAATTTAGCTTGGACAAGACATTTGTGTACATTATTACATAGAGGGAGTAGAGATCTTGGCTTAAGTTATTTAGTCATTTCCTAGGTAAGTGAAGAAATAATTGGGTCAAAAACAAAACCCTTTAGGACACCTGATGTTAGAGGCCCTGTACTCCATGCATTAATAGTTATTGATTAGTACATTGTGATTAACTATACTGAAGACATTGGTTTTATCAACAAAAAGACAACATTGTAAAGAGATGATTGTTCATGCTGGGCTATATGGTTTTATAAACAGTACAGAAATTTGTTATGCTATTAAAAGAAGTACTAAAGATATACTAGTTATCTCTATGTAGGCCATATTTGTTAATAATCAACTATTAGATTAGTATTTCCATTATTTTTGTTACAGGGCGGACACTGATAGTGGGCTGTAGTCATGGGTACCATTGGAGCCATGTAGTTTTGGTAGAAATATTATGTGAGCATGTTTGTATAGCAGCTTCATAATATAATAAACTGTATTCTGCAAAGAATGCTAACTAGAATGTTATGAAAGAAGTGTGAATTATGACAAAACTTTCCCTTACTGCAACACAGCTTATCAGACCTCTTACACAGTTCCTTTTCCTGAATAGTTCTGTAAGATAACAATAACTACCCTATTTGTTGAGGAAACCCATGTGAAAAGTTTTGTACTGGTGATTGTTTTTTTTTAATTTCAGCAACGATGTAGTAAGGATGTAAAATGTGAAAAGATGTATACAATATACAACTTTTTCAGTTAAGCTGCAGCAAAGATAGGAAATTATAAAATCTATATGAAACATGTATTTGTTTTCTGTAAACTGCTTTAGATATTTGAAAATTAAGATATTTCAAGCATAACGTTTTGCCCTGTCAGACATATTAATACAGTTTAGTGCTCATTAGATTAACTCTTCTTCTTCCTGACAAAAAACTGTGTAACTTTATTTGGGAATGGAACTTACGAGATGTCTAAGCTGCTCTTCCTTGGTAGGAGTTATTTAGATTCAAACTCTATTGCTTCACTTTCCATACATCTTTTTTCACAATTAACTTAATTTGCAATTATAATTGTGATTTTAAAATTATAAGAAATTTAGAAAATAATAAAGTATATCTCAATTTCATTATCATTTTTATATCACTACACCCCACCTCTCTAAAAACTACCAGAAATAATACAATTTACATATACCAGAAAAGAGTTCTAAATATTTTAAACCATGTTAATTCTCACTGTAAGATGTTCCACATTCAATAAATAGTTGACAAATTGTCTGTCTAAAAGTGGCATACATGTTGCTATAAATAGGAAAATATAGTAGCCTGTACATTAATTTAAGCAGTGTGCATTGTGAAATCACTCTTTCATGATGACATGGCATGAGTTTTCAGCTACAAGAAAGTTTTCAGACAACCTTTTTATCAACAACATAACTGCAAAAATAACATACTTTTTTTTCATTTTCATCAGATATTGCATAATTTGATGTATGTGGGTATAAGGTTGCACACATTTCTCTAAGGGCTTCTTTTTTCTCAGATATTTTTATTGAGATTAAAGGAGTATAACGATTCATAACAAAAAAAAAGAAACTTTTAGAACACATTACACAAATAGAAAAACTTCATAACAGTAAATTACAGTAAGATACACTATTTACATAGGTGTCTACTTAAACAAAAACAATTATTGGTCAATCAAATAATAATTCTATTTCATGTCATATTACAGTCAATTTTCCCAAGTATCTCTGTAACTTTTAATCAGGAGTTGTGATACAAAGTGATTCTATCAGTTCTCCTCTTCATTATAGATAGTTCCAGTTGAGAAACATTAAGTGCAATATTCTTGAATTCTTTAAATGAAGTTGAAGTTTCACTCTTCCAATTCATAGTAATTACTTTAAATGCAATAGCTAATAAAGTCCATAAAGAGTGAATGATTTGATCTTGGACCACATTTAGGTATTGGAACATTAAATAAAATTAGATATTTAGTTAACTTAAATTTGCCATTAAAAACAGTTTACAAAAAATGCAGTTTTCCCCAAAATGACTTAAGCAATATATAAATGTAAAACATATGTTGCCAATCCTCTTTAAATTTTAATTTACATCTCCAGTACCCGATATCATACTTAAACATTAATTCCATTTTTTGAGGCGTAATAAAAGTTCTATGTATAAATTTCCAAGAAAACTTCCATTAGAACAAAAAGTTATTTGCTTTGAAGAAATCAGCATTAACTTTTTATCATTTCCACTGGGAAGTTGATTATTAATTGATCTGTATAAATGCCCAAAATGTTCTTTATAATATGATTTTGTGTTTTTGATTACTTTATGTTTTTTAGATAGGTACCCCTTTTCCAATTACTGTTTGGTTTCCTATGATAAACATGAATTATATAAATTTGGGGACAGCTTCTTTGATAGTTAAATGCATTAACTCTACTTTACTATTAGTAAATTGCCTTAAAGTTTGTGTTTCTAGCCACATTTCAATATTTATATCATATTTGCTCATAATGTATTCCATAGAGAGAACTTTTCCAGAATTCATTAGCTGATGCCAATATAGTATTTCTTTTTTTTTTACCTAAGTGTAATCATAGGATCATAAGATCATAGGAAATTACTAGACTATCGACCCTGAGGTAATTTCAAGCCTAGCCGTTTCATCCCAATGTAATAACATAGATACTCTAGTATATACCCAGGATTGTATTTAGTCATGACTGCCCATTTCCAGGAGGGTTGTGTTGTGGGCACTATCCCTGATAAGAATTTACAGTGCCCCATCCACTTGTTTAGGTTCCTTTTAAAAGTGTCATAGAGGTGCTCTGCTTTACATGAATTGGCAGCCTATTCCAAAGACACAGCAGTTGCTGGGAGACAAATATGTCCCTCAAACACATACTTTTCAAGTTGCAGGCCATATTTACATCCCTGGAATGGGTAGCTCTTGTCCTGATTGATTTACAGATGTGCAGCAATTTCATTAGGTTTGGGTCGGAGATTGCTCTGTAAACCAGGCGTAAGTCTCTCCTAAGAAGTCTATACAATACTGAATATTATGACAGGGACTTTAGTCGGTCTGTGTAAGGCATGTGCTGGAGTCCCTTGATTGTGTTAGAAACCTCTGAGGTCTGTCCAGTTGCTGCAGGTGCTTTGTATGGTACATGTGGAAAGGGGTATTATACTCAATTATGGGCCTGATTAGTAGCAAGTAGAGAAGGGTTATAACCTCCTTTGCTCTAGAGGCAATGCCTTTGCTAATCATATGCTAACTAGAAAGCCTTCCTGACTACTGTAGACACATGGTGGTCAAAGTTAAAGTTGCACTCTACTTGTGATCCCAGATGTCTTATGACTTCATAGGTAAATGGCATATTGTTGTTAATTTGATAGCATGAAGGGACATTGTTTTTTACCAAAGGGAATGATGATGCATTTCTTTGCATTCAGTCTGAGACCATGACTAAGACACCAGTTGTTAGTCTGCAAAAGTATACTGACATCATTTCAGGGTTCAATAATTGCACCCAGTTTACAGTCATCCCTTAGTTTTAGCCTGAACGTCTGTGAAGTATATAGCAAACAATAGGGGGCCCAGCACTGAACCTTGTGCCACTCTGCTGGTGATAGGTCTGCTGCTTGATGTGGAGTCATCCACTTTGAGAGTGTGCGAAGGGTTTACATTTAGTTTGCTAAGTTTATTGGTAATGGCTGAATGTGGGATTGTGTCAAAGGCCTTTGCCAAGTCGAGGTATGCTTTATGCACAGATTTGCTCTTGTCAATGACCCTGGTCACATTTTTGAAGAAATACACCAGATTTAACAGGCAGGATCTGCCCCTGACGAAGCTGAATTGGGTTACATCTAGGGTTTGGAGATTACCTATGTCTTTATTTATGAGGACCACAATGATACATTCCATGGCTTTACAGATGAGGCTGGTCAGACTTACGGGTCTATAATTCCCTGGGTCTGTTGCTAAGCCACCTGTGTGGAGGGGAATAACTGCTGCTGTTCTCCATTCTGTGGGAATAAAGCCTGTGGTTAAGCTGTGATTGAATAGGGACCTTAATGGTGATGCTAGTTCATGTTTTAATTTGCTTAGAAGACAGCCTGGGATGCTGCCTGGTCTCATAGAGGCTGTGTTTTTGCCTTAGACAAGGCTTCAGTGACCTGCTCTTTGGATATGTAGGGTGGTGGTGGGGAGGTTGGGGAAAGGTTTATGATATGTTTGGTGAGGATAACAGAGTGAAATTTTTGCCAAGTCTGCCCACTAACAGGTTTGCTATCACTGCGAGATCAGTGTATGTGATACCATTAGTCACTAGCTTGGCACATGCTAAAGCCTACCTTTTAGGCTACATATGCAGCTGTAAAAGACCTTATGGTTATCTTTGGCTGTGATTGCTAAATTTTTCTCAAAGTTACACTTAGAGGATTTAACAAGTTGTCTTATTTGCCTGGTGAGGCTGAGGAGGGTGCTTTTCCATTGTTGGGGCCTCACCTTAGTTTTCTTAGACAGTGACTTTTTGCATTTGTTGTAAAGTTTGTTGATGCTGGATGTCCACCAGGGCTGCTTGTTTTTACTTGGGGCTCTGGCTTTGATTTTCTCTGGAACAGATGAGTCTATACACTTATATAAGTGATTATACAGGGCTTTAGTGTAAGCTTTGGTGTAGTTACCACTTCCAACTGGGATGGGGCTTGGAAAGCATTTATACCTTCCCCAGGAGGGTAAGGTTTCTTTGGTGAAGTTTTTTGTCTGACTTCATCCTTTGTGAGTTCTGGTGTTAGTACCTGTTCGAAGGCAAATGATTTGTCGTCAGATTTGACTAATGATGGTCTGACAGTTGCTGTGGTACATCTGTTTGTCATGTTAGTGAGGACCGCATCTAGTATATTTGTTCCTCTTGTTGGGACTTAAACAATTTGTTCCAGGGCATTTGAGATAGGGCTAGAGTATATTTCCAAGTCGATGGTGGGATAATTGAAACCTCCCATGGCCAGTTTTGGATTGACTCCAGTCTGGTCAAGTAGGCTTTGTGCACATCATGATCCATGGAGGGGGCTCTATAACTAGCTATGATTTGAATGGGGGTCTTACCCACAGTAATCTAAACTTGGAGTAACCTCACAAAGTTGTCTAATCTAACTAGTCAGGAGGTGAATTTATGCCTAATATACATAGAAACAACACCTTTCTTTGGTTCTCACATGTTCACTTTGTGGTCTGAAGGTGTGGAAGGCATTGTAACCTTGCATGGCTGGGGTACACTCTGAGGTCTTTAGACATCTAATTTTTGAGACATCATTGGTGTTAATGTTATCCTGTGTACAGGCTACAGGGCACAGTAGAAATGACCACTCTCTAAAACCTGGATTTTTATTCAAATATTTTTTAAATATATTTAATGTATTAGTTATATATTTAGAACATATTGGTTTAATTTTATTCTATAAAATATATTCTCTTACCAACCAGTGAAATTATTACCGGAAAATATTTTACTATATTGAACTGGCAATGAGGGATTTCATTTTAACTAAATTAATTTCTGCGTTTGTTTTCCACCTAGCAGACCAAGTAGAATTTAATCATAATGTTATTGTCTTAATAATGGATGATAGAGCATTCATTTCTATATCTGGGTGTCCAGTTACACCTGTCATCCAGTCTTTTAGATGCTGATTTAATGCTTTTCTAGGTTTATTAGGATACTATAAAATGTTTAACATTAGTTTGTTGAACTGATGTGTAGATTCTTAAGAGACAGGAAGAGCAATAGACCGGGATTCAAGATGTTCTGCACAAGGATGGTTTTAGCCTTGTGCTGAGCATCCTCACTACATATATGAATATGTATGAGGGCACTCCGTCGCACCCTCGATGTGCACAGGAAATGTGTGCGAGTGCAGGGGGCATGTACAAGTGCTCTACGGAGGCGTAAACATGCCCCGACAGTTGCACAACCTACTATGCTTACTAGCAGAGCTCGACTCTAATAGTCAGTAATTCAGTGTCCGTGGATACCGAAATGTATGCTAAGCATACAAGAGTGTCCAAGAACAAAGAAATAAAATCAAAGTAGTAAACACACAAGTAGTGGAATGCTGAACCCCATCCCTAGAACTTTCACAATTAGATTCCCCATGTCCTATTATAGATTTGAATTGCTGCAATATCGAAGGTGTAAGCAAAGTGCAGCGTGTTTGCATGTCGCTGCCCTCTGCCGAGCATAGCTTACACATCAGATTCATTCAAATAGACAAAAACATGCAGAATCAACATAAACATCAATAGTGTAGTGTTTAGAGCATCTGCCTAATGAACAGGCATTCACGGTCCGAGCCCAACAATAGCACATATAATTTTCCATGTGGAATGAATGTCGTTTTGCTGTAAAACTGACGTGAGAGTATCGCATGAGATATTTAACTAAATGTCAGTCAATCAAGGTGGCATTTTCATAATGAATAAGGCACTAGTAAGCAGGCGTAAGCACAAATAAGCAGCAGCAAACATATATAAGTACCAGTAAGCAAGTTTGAATGCGCTTGCGCGGGCCTAAGCAGTGCCCAGCATAGGAAATGCATATAAGTAGGTACAGATATAATATATATATATATATATATATATATATATATATATATATATATATATATATATATACATACACACATATATACATATATATCTATATCTATGAAGAAAGAACAACGTAACAATAAAGCATACAAAAGGAATGAGAAGAGAATCAACAGCAACCCCAGTACTATATAGCGCTGTCAGCGTATGTCATATCAAGCTGGGCAGGAGTGAGCAAAGCACTGCTACTCACACTACAGGCAGGATATTACCAGTGGGGGTAACATTGTCGATCTGCTAAGTCTACTTTATACTCAGAGGGTAGTCCCTGGTGGGACTACCCAAAAATTGATAGACAATTTGGCCATCCGACCATTACACAAGCAAGGGCAGGTATGTTCAAGGACTAAATGGTGAGAGAGCCTGAGAATACGTGGGTTGGGACAATATACATGTAGGGCCCCTAACGCTCTGGACAGGGCAATGTGTAGAGGTGTGTCATGGCTGTGATAGCAACTGGATAATGGATGGTATGCATGTATGTTAAACTCGGGTGGGGTGGAGGAACTATGGGTATGAAATTATGGATCCAGGTGTGCCAGGGTTGGATGGGCTGGTTCTAACTGGACTGCCTCATGGAGGTCAGCAAGTTCGTTATAAGTATATATGCATACACACATGCAGACATCTATATGTAGAAGTGCATTCTCTGTAACACATTAATTCCATTTGCAGACATAAATAACATAAATGTGCCCTTACAAACCTCGACAGTAGATAGAATAATAGGTTGTGCATAAGAGGGAAGGGACGAAACTGCTAAAACGCAGACATGTGTACAATGACCGAGGTCAGTGCTGTGCTGAAAAAATCAAATGTGAGAACTTTCTCACACATGGAATCATTCCTGTGATCTGCCTGCTTCGGCAATGCCATTTACTAAACCGGTCTATTTGTAAAAGAAATACGCCAAACACATACATAATTAGGCTCTCATGTGTAACATGTGCATTACCACATAGTCATAATTATTAATTTATTGCAGTGACATGTTAACGGGAGTAAGGATGTAATGAAGTATAGCGTCTAATCTTGACATAAAGACATGCGTGTCCCATGTGGGACAACCCAAAAATTGTGAATAGTATCCTTTTGGTCGCTCATGTCACCAATGTTTGTGGACTAAAAGTTTGGGAGTTCTGAGGATACGTGGAGTGAGTCAACCGATGGGATGGGTCTACAGGAGTAGGGAGTGGCCAATGTGCAGTGGTGTGGAAACACCGCAAATCCAATTAGAGAATGGATGACTGCAGTGTTAGGGAGGCATTGTGGTGGGTGTTTGGGGAACCAGGAGCCATGGGTATATGGGTATATATGCAAATGAAGCAGCACAGCAATAGAGTATTGGTTAGAGCAACCACCTAACGAACAGATATTCCCGTTCAGAATCCCAGTGCATCACATACCATTTACCATCGGTAATCTGTACATGAACATATTTCGACATTTCTCCGCTGTATAACCTGCAAAATAACAATTAAAAGTGAACTGGAGCAAAGTGTCAGTGTCATAATGAACAAGGCACTAGTAAGCAGGTTTAAGCATATATAAACACCAGTAAACGTGTGTAAGTGCGTTTGCGCAGGGTATGCATTGCTTTACAGACATACACACACACACACACACACACACACATACATATATATATATATATATATATATATATGTGTGTGTGTGTGTGTTTGTGTGTGTGTATATATATATATATATATATATATATATATATATATATATATATATATATATATATATATATATATATATATATATATATATATATATATATATATATATATATATATATATATATATATATATATATATATATATATATATATATATATATATATATATATATATATATATATATATATATATATATATGGTTACAGACATATATATGTGTGTGTGTGTGTGTGTGTGTGTGTGTGTGTGTGTGTGTGCGTGCACGTGTGTGTGTGTGTGTGTGTGTGTGTGTGTAGATATACACAGATATACAGCTATGATAGGAAAGAGCACACAAGATGACATATGTTCAGAGGCTATGCCAATGGAAGTGAGGGGCCCAAGCAAGGAACATGAAACACGTAGCATGACCTTCCACCCCCCCCCCCAGCCGGACATGGGAAACATACACAGAAACCCGCAAACAATTTAAATAGTTCACTGCTCCCCAGACCACAGGCAGGATACAGCTGGGGGGGAGGTACACAGTGCACCCATGAAATCTAATCTTGGAACACAGACAGGAGTGTACCTTGCGGGACACCCCAAAAATTGACAAGACCAAAAGAAGGTGATACACTGAACATTCTGGCCAGGGTGTATGCATATCCAGAATACAAGGGTGGGAAAGTCTGATGACCCATGGGTCGAGACAATTGTATGACATGGGTCCTGTGAAGTGGAGAGTGGGCAGCGTGTAGTGGTGTGTTCAGAACCGACCAGGACCCAGAGTAAGGATGGGTGCTGTAGAGGAGGTGAGGGTGGGGGAACTATGGGTAGCTAGTTATGGGTCTAGGTGTGCAGGTGTTGGCTGAAGTGGGGCTACATGGACAGCCCCAAGGATGTAAGCAAATGTGTTCATTGGGCAGAGGCGTCGCCCAATGAGCAGCCACACCCACTACGAGTCCCACTGCAGCAAAGTGTAATCTATATGGCAAGGAATGGAATAACCAGATGTAGAGGTATATACATATATATATATATATATATATATAGAGAGAGAGAGAGAGAGAGAGAAGTATGTGTGTGTACATCTACCCATAGTGACATAGAGATAAAACTCTCCCTCTCCATAGTACAAATTTATACATACAGAGACAGAATACATATACATACCCACATATATATATATATATATATATATATATATATATATATATATATATGATCCCCTTCACATGGTCGACAGTTCATATAATCAACACTCATTTGGTCGACAGTTCATTTGGTCGACAAGCAGATTTGCCCCCTTCCCCAATGTTGTGCAACCCTGGAGTTGATATATATAGTTAGGGGTGGGGGGTGGGTGGGGGGCAAAGCCCCCCACCTAAAATGCTTGTTGATCAAATGAACTGTCGACCAAATAAACTGTCGACCATATGAACTGTCGACCATGTCAGGTAGACCCATATATATACATATGCAAACACCCAGACCCATATGTTGTTTTATTTATTTATTTATATATATATATATATATATATATATATATATATATATATATATATGTGTATTTTTATTTATTATTTTATTTTACATTTGTTAACCGGGATGGTCCGACTGGATACATGTCCTTTTTCAGCGGAGGCCCGGGGAGAAAAGCTCCAACAGAGTTACATTGATAATTAGGTACTGTAAATGAGCTGAAAGAACTTAACAAAAACCTAGGCTATTTACATACAAGTACAAGACTGCCATTACTATTTCTGTGATTACTACAAATGTAACATTAATAACATATTAGCAAGGACGGTAGGCAGTATAATGACATAGAGTTAGACAGGATACATATTTCTTTATCACAGTATACAAAGTACTTATCATCTTAGCTAGTTGTTTATGTTTTAGTTAATGGCACAGAGCTAGTCTGGGTTTGAGCAAGGACATAGCCAGTGTGACTTGAAGTGGAGTTTTAGACTATTTTTGAATTGACTTAGAGAAGTTGCAAGCGTGATGTTATTTGGGAGAGAGTTCCATATTTTACCAGTGGTGTTGGCAAATAGCGTCACCACCTAGGTTGAGAGATTTAGTTGTTTGGACAAGGAGTCTGTTTGCTGAGTGAAGACAGCTTAGATTGGAGTAGGGAGTCATTAAGTTTTTTAGTGCTGGGGTATTCTCAGGTTGTTTAAGGATTTTGAAGGCCTCTATGAGTTGGGACTGGTGAAGAAGGTGTGGAATTCTATCCATCCAAGCTTTTCAGGTTAGTACAGTGGTGTGTTCTGTAGGGTAGGCCTGTAACGAACCTGGCAATGTGATTATAGCAGGATGAGAGCTTGGCCAGATCAGATTTGTTAAGGTGAGTGAGGACAGGAGAGGCATATAGTAGGGTAGAGAGAAGGTGTGAACGGGCTGTGGCTGCCCTGGCATTGGTAAGGAAGGCTTTAATTCTATATAGGGTCCCAAGTTTCTTGTTGACTGACTTAATGGCTTGGTTGATATGTATATCAAATCTGAGTTTATTGTCAATGTTTACTCCTAATAGCTTTGTATAGATGTCTGGGGAGATGATGGTCCCATTATTGGATTTTATAGTGAAGTTTTCAGTCGGAGATCTATTGGTTGGGTAGAAGAGAAGTAACTTGGTTTTGTTTGGATTTAAGATCATGAGATGGTTGGCAAGCCAGTTTTCGACTTTGGTGAAGCTATGTTGGGTGGTAGTTAGTAGATTTGCAAGAGAGGCATTGGAACATATTATAGTCGAGTCATCTGCATATTGAATGCAGGGGGCTTCAGGGATGACTGTTTGGATGTCGTTTATGAAGACTGAAAAGAGGAGAGGTCCTAATATGGAACCTTGAGGAGCTCCTATGGTATTTGGTAGTAGGCAGGAGAGCTTGTTTTGCCACATTACTGCTTGTTGTCTCCCAGTGAGGTAAGCTTGAAACCAGTCAAGGGCTGGAGTATCTAGATACAGGGTTTTTAAGTATATAGAAGTAACTGATGGTTTACCATATCGATATGTATAAACATATATATATATATATATATATATATATATATATATATATATATATATGTATAGACAGCAGTATATAAATATATACATGTATGCATACATATACAGATATATCTGTATATAGTAATGTATATATATATATATATATATATATATATATATATATATATATATTTATATGTGTGTGTGTGTGTATATATATATATATATATATATATATATATATATATATATATATATATATATATATAGCTAGGATATGATACAGCAGTTACGAATTACATATGTTCACAGGCTGTGCATATGGGGGTGAGTGGTCCAATAAACAAACGTGTAACATGTAGCATCAACCCCCCCCCCCCAGCTAGGTCGGTGAGAGATACAGACACACAATAAAAGTAAACACGCCACTGCTTCCCAGACCACCGGCAGGATACTACCAGTGGGAGAGACCTGCCAGGTCTAATCTTGAAACAAAGACATCAATGTCCCTTGTAGGACACCCAAAAAGTAATGCTCATCAGAGTCAGTCCCTGTAATGATTGATCAAACCAGGCTGTAGATGTACGTGGACCAGTAGGTTGTGCAAGCCTGATAACCCATTGGTCGACACAATGTATGACCCGTGTCCCAACACACGAAGAGTGGGTAGTGTGTAGTGGTGTGTTTATACCCCACCTGCACCCACAGTAAGGATGAATGATGTAGAGGAGGGGAAGGTGGGGGAACTATGGGTATGCAATTATGGACCTAGGCGTGCAGGTGCTGGCTGGCCCAGTCATATTAGGACCGACCCAGGGATGTAAGTAATATAACGTAATGGGCATAGCTTACGCCCATACCTCTCAACCCCTAAGAGCAAATCCACTGGACAGAACGTAAACCATTGGGGGAACAAACAGGGACCATACCTCTAAACTGTCCCCAATTTCCAGGGACGTCCCTGATTTTGACTCAAATTCTAACTCTGTCCCACTTAATCCCTCCTAAAACTAGTGGCATTTAGAGGAAAGGTAGTGAATTACACGTAATGAATAATGGCAACAATTAAGAGTTATAAACATCATTTACCTCAGAAAATGTGTATGAATTCATATGCTCTGAATCTGTCAATGTGTCAGGTTAATAGCACTAATATTTTAAATGTGTCCCTGATGTTGTTATGACGTGTCCCTGATTCAGTTGATATTTATCCCCAATCGTTTGAGAGGTCTGATAGGGACAGAAAGCACATATTCCACTTACAACCTTAGAAAGATGATAGAATATTAGGTATGCAGTAGCATGACTCAGCTGAAGGATGTGGGTTCCAAAACCCAAATACTTGTTTGTATTGAAGAGTGTCAGCTTCCATGTATTAGCCAGACAGGTGCAGATTGTAAGAGGAACACAGCAATAATATGAATCAAACTCTGGACAGGCCGCGGATTCCGTACAGTCGAATGGCATGCTTTTGCCTAATGGGCAGCCATTCCCGATACTGTAGGCATGTAATCCGATGTAATAAGCATCAAAAGGCAATATCGTAGTCCTCACTCCCACACCCAGGGGTGTGAGTGACAGATGCAAACACCAAATGCAGTGCATTTGCAAGTGCAGGAGCAAGCAAGTATAAGCCTGTCTGGTCGCCGGTATGTGAGTATTACACTGATGAAGCACTTTTGAGGCTAACTGAGTGTAAGAAACTGTAACTGAAGGTTAGCATTGCTTAGCTCCGTGCAAACCCATGCACAGCCGCTCACAACTGCTTTAATGTGCCTTAATCACTCCGTATCCAACTGCCTTGTTCTGCCCAGCAACAAAATAAACGGCCTCTGCAAGGCTCGAAACCAGGACCTTGCACACATAGCTAATGTGATTTACTACTAAGCCATGGCAGATATACAGACATCGGATGTTATCACAAACATATCATCCAGTACAGTCATTCAATGGTATAGTAAATGTATTCCATCATGTAGATGTATGTGTGTGTGTTTATGTACAGATATAGATACATACATATATATAGATATATCAAAAACATCCCATGTGACAACAAAGCATTACAAAGTAATGAAAAGGGAAACACCAGCAACGCCTGTATTATGTAGTGGTGTTGTCCTATGAAATATCAAGACTCCGTCAGACAGACATGTGTCATTAATACACGCAAACATTTGTACATTGGCCAAATACATCACTCTGTGCATTTTATTTACATTAACACAACAGTTCCTGTCCAATCATTATGTGTGAACAGTACTCTTGCAAGGTGCTGTGTGCGACATCATCATCATGAAAAAGGTAAATGGGGTAACCATAAAGGGACTGGTAGTGTTGTGTGTACAATGGGGTCGTCTGCATCACGTGTACCTCGAACCTTTAGGAGTCATGTGCATACCAGGATTGTGTGCCTGAGAGACAGGGGTGAGGACAACTGGAGTATGTTGTGATGCATATTAAAAAGGTTACATCTGTCCAGTGGACATGTGTGTGAAATGGACAGCTATGTATGGGGTAAATGTTGTTCTAGGAACTGATTGGCCTTTTGTTTATGTAGGGTGAGAGTGGGATGTGTGGGAAGGAGAGTAGGTATGCTCATGGAGGATAGGCTCGGTAGGATGACAGACAAGACAGCATACAGAGTCAGTATATGACACATGTGGGGTGGTACACCTTGGACGGGGAGGGGTGTTCGGCAGTCACAAGCCCTTGAGCCCCCGACGGAAACAGTGGGACGGAGGTCCCCAGCCATGGGCAACCACCACTGCACTAAACAGCTGCAAAGGTGGCTGTGCTGGGGGCTGTCTTGGAGGGGTAGGCTCACCCTGTAAATGTGACACTCTGCACTCGAGCTGGCATATCTGGCCTCAAAACCTCTTATTGAGCCCCCTATGCACCACATCCGGGACTGTACGACAGAGGACAAGTTCCTGTCTGGACCTGCTCCCAGGGGGGACAAGCCCCATCCTCAGTGGTGGTTCCACCACAAGATGGTGCAGAGCCAACAGAGGTGGAGGTCCAAGGCTGGGCCCTAGATGTGCTGGTGCCCAGTGCCATGGCCTGCTGAAGTGGGACAGGAGGTTCTGCCAGCACCTCCAAACCCATATAGCCTATGGTGTTGCAGTTTTAACACAGATATGGCTTAGTAATAGTCAACAGCATTCAGGATTACTTATAACAGCATGTATAGATATGGCCATCAACTCAACACAACAGATGGTATACATTTGCAGAGGGAGAACAACACATGCATATATACTGCATGACATCTGTACAAAGTGTAGAAGTCTTGTGACTGCAGCTATGAACAGTGGCCCATTATTGGCATGTCACTGAGAACCTCAGACAGTGACTGACATACCACTGTTTCATGTGACATATGTCCAATCAGGGATGCAATTGCAGTAACTCTCATCACTATCACCATGTACTGACTGCAATCCTCACAGGAAACAAATGGTTCCGCACATTGACCAGTCCGCAGATGGCCTTACAGTTGGGGGTTCCCTCATAAACAGCACTGTCTTGTCAGTTTTAAAACATGCAGAATAGACATTATCACACACAACTTGTTAAATTGGCAGTAGTCTCAATGAGGCATAGCTACACTTACATGCTGTAGTCATGTCTGGCACATCACCCTCCCGTCTTTAGGCTATTTTCCATTGTGTATGTTGTTTGAGGAATATCCAGATATCATCTGTGATGCCGTTTAACAAACACTAGATCCAGGTTCCACTCACAGCGTCTGTCATGGGCAAACACCAACATGATGTTCCTAGATATTGTACTGTGTTTCCATGTGATTGGCTATGAGAACATCACCACAGCTGTTCCACATGCAATCAGCTAGAGGAGGACTGCAATAGGTGCAGAGGCCATCACCTGATCATGACCATCACTAACAAAACACAAGCTGCTGCTGAGCAGGTGTACAACTACACATCCACTAGACAGTGTATGGGAGGGACAGACAGAGGCAAAGTACATCCAAGAAGGGCTTGGAGACTAAGACCTGAGCATCGCCTGTCACACACCTACCAGTACGGGGGCTCAAACCCCTGACTGACTAGCCATTACTATTACAAGTGCATGCAGTTTCTTCATGTGCCACAAAGCTGACATGTTGGTGTGCTGTAAGAACATATATGTGTGCTGGTGAGTGACATCTGCAACAGAGATAGAGTAGACATACATTAGGTGTAGCACACATGGCTGTCCACATGAACGGATGTCATTGTCAACACAACCACACTCTCTAAGGGACTCAGACATATTGCCACACTTTGCCAGGCCCACCAATACACTTCCTAACTACTTAGTTTGCCACACTGCAGTACTGCACAGCTACTACATGCACCACAGGGCAAATCTGGAGGTTCTATGGGCTAGGGCATGTGAATGTGTTTGACATCAGTTGGTATACCAATGTGAGTTACACTGGGTGTGACTGTGGTTGGGAGCATCATACCCCACATGCAGACACAAGGTGCCAGTACTGACATGCGTGTGTGCATTGCTTCATGGGTGTGTAGTGGTTGGCTGTGCAAGATGGCTGTACAAGGCTGGGTGAGGGGTAATCCTTGGCATCACGCCACCCGACAGTGGTGTGCAGTATGGTACAGGGGTGTAGTATCTGCAATTTCCCACCCAGATGGGTATTGTATGAACTGTCCTGTCATCCTGGTTACCATTGTGTATGGCCATTGCTTTGCAATGCATGCCATTTCTGTGTTTGATAGTCCTTGACATGGACATTGCCTGGGATGTGCATGTCCCACAATAATGCACAGTGACATGTACAAGTGTACCTGGTTTGGCTGGCCCATGTTGTGTATACAGACTGTTATCCTCAGATATGCCAATACTGACCTGGTGTGGCAGGACCTGCTTATAGACAGCAGGTTGACCCTGCACCTGCATTGATAGCATGATACAGGTATTCCCTGGTGTCAGTGGCATCTGTCCATACAGAGCACGTGTGTAAGGCATTGTATGGCCTCTGTGTATCACATTTGATGGCACCACATATGTTGCAGGCATCCAGTGGGGAACATAGTGAAGGCACATTGTCCGCAATTATGTGCCTGTTGTACTGTTGGACAGGGTGCCATGCCCTCTGCAGCCCACTGCAATCACACTATGCCTACTATCTGTCATCAATGTGCAGGGTACTAGCAACATAGCGGGATATTCTAGGCAAGTGTGTTTGTGTATGACACATGGGTGGCTGATTGACAGTTGCTGACACACACACTCAGGCATTTGCTGTTCCACATGCAATCAGCTAGAGGAGGACTGCAGTAGGTGCAGAGGCCATCACCTGATCATGACCATCACTAACAAAACACAAGCTGCTGCTGAGCAGATATACAACTACACATCCACCAGACAGTGTATGGGGGGGACAGACAGAGGCAAAGTACATCCGAGAAGGGCTTGGAGACTAAGACCTGAGCATCGCCTGTCACACACCTACCAGTACGGGTGCTCAAACCCCTGACTGACTAGCCATTACTATTACAAGTGCATGCAGTTTCTTCATGTGCCACAAAGCTGACATGTTGGTGTGCTGTAAGAACATATATGTGTGCTGGTGAGTGACATCTGCAACAGAGATAGAGTAGACATACATTAGGTGTAGCACACATGGCTGTCCACATGAACGGATGTCATTGTCAACGCAACCACACTCTCTAAGGGACTCAGACATATTGCCACACTTTGCCAGGCCCACCAATACACTTCCTAACTACTTAGTTTGCCACACTGCAGTAATGCACAGCTACTACATGCACCACAGGGGAAATCCGGACGTTCTATGGGCTAGGGCATGTGAATGTATTTGACATCAGTTGGTATGCCAATGGGAGTTACACTGGGTGTGACTGTGGTTGGGAGCATCATACCCCACATGCAGACACAAGGTGCCAGTACTGACATGCATGTGTGCATTGCTTCATGGGTGTGTAGTGGTTGGCTGTACAAGATGGCTGTACAAGGCTGGGTGAGGGGTAATCCTTGGCATCACGCCACCCAACAATGGTGTGCAGTGTGGTACAGGGGTGTAGTGTCTGCAATGTCCCACCCAGATGGGTATTGTATGAACTGTCCTGTCATACTGGTTACCATTGTGTATGGCCATTGCTTTGCAATGCATGCCATTTCTGTGTTTGATAGTCCTTGACATGGACATTGCCTGGGATGTGCACGTCCCACAATAATGTACAGTGACATGTACAAGTGTACCTGGTTTGGCTGGCACATGTTGTGTATACAGACTGTTATCCTCAGATATTCCAATACTGACCTGGTGTGGCAGGACCTGCTTATAGACAGCAGGTTGACCCTGCATCTGCATTGATAGCATGATACAGGTATTCCCTGGTGTCAGTGGCATCTGTCCATACAGAGCACGTGTGTAAGGCATTGTATGGCCTCTGTGTATCACATTTGATGGCACCACATATGTTGCAGGCATCCAGTGGGGAACATAGTGAAGGCACATTGTCTGCAATTATGTGCCTGTTGTACTGTTGGACAGGGTGTCATGCCCTCTGTAGCCCACTGCAATCACACCATGCCTACTATCTGTCATCAATGTGCAGGGTACTAGCAACATAGCGGGATATTCTAGGCAAGTGTGTTTGTGTATGACACATGGGTGGCTGATTGACAATTGCTGACACACACACTCAGGCATTTGTTGTTACACATGCACACAGTTGCCAGTGGTGGGATCAGAACTCCTGCCTATCTACAGATCACTATTACAGTACTACAAGTTACGAGACACGCCACAAAGATTACACATTCCAAGGTAGTCAGAATGCCCTTCTAAGATTGAGGACAACAACAGGGAGACTGACAGTCACAAAGTACACAGCTGTAAACCTGTGTGTTTAAAGTAGGTGTCCATTACAACCTGTATGCACAAACAAGACACATCATCTGCAGGTAGTACATAGGTAGGCCTGAGAGGTATAGTTGTAGCACAATAGGAACCTGAACTGGAGTATGCACATCATACTGGTTTACTACCTGATACCTGTATGTGACCCGTAAATGATATATCTGTGTCTGTGCTGTGTGATACACATGCATACATGTACATGAAGTACTGACATATATATGTTATGTATACACAATCATGCATGTGTGGACGTGACAGACAATAGGTTAACTGGGACACACCTACAGCATGTGTCACACACCTTGCTGCCCTGAAAGGCATACATTGATAGGTTGTGGACAGTGGCATTATACATGGAACAGTGGCATGTGCAAGCATAATGTGTGAGCCACATTGTGTAATGGTACTGAGGTGCAGGTGTCAAGATGACCTCTCCCGGCTGTGTTAGTAGTTGTCATTATTAGCAGGACTGCTACCCTAAGTATATCTCACATTGGACATATACACAATTTCTGCTGCTGTCCATCACCTTACATGAGGCATTTTCTACCAAGCACATTACTGCCACTCACAGTGATGTCATGGTACGAGTGGCAACTGCTAGACCAAAACAATGAGCCAATGTCCTGTTGTTATTATGAGGTTGTCCAGTGTCTGTCATTCCGGGCTGTCATGACTGAATGACAAGCCTTCAACACAGAGCACATGCATCAATGTTTCACGTGTGTGTGGATAATACATAGGTCACATTTGCCCATATAGCCGCATTCCAAGGCAAATGTCTTACACACAGAAATAACACCCTGACACCTCCAAGACAATTGCATTGGATGCTTATGCTAACCTGTGCTAGATGTGTGGCTTTAATAATCCATTTGCTCAATGTAGAACCAACAATGGGGAATACTGACATCTGTGCAGTGAGGGACACCTGGCTGAAGGCTCTGTAGTGCACAATTGCACTACCACCATATAACTCAGATCCAGACATGTGGGCCATAACAGTGGTATGGACCATTCCAGGTGGTGGTGTCCACTTATTCATAAAGGCTACTCACATGTAAAGGCCACTACTCTGACATAACTCATCACAGATGAATCAGGTACAGGTGACAGTGGCAAACGCTGCATTCTAGGTTGTATCCTCATATACATCCACCACCTTGTCCCCAGACTACCAGCACACATCCATATGTGGTATGACATAGTATGGTAGACTGCCAGTTAACTTTCGATTGGTGGACTGTACCTAGGCCTACATCAACTGTGCAAAGTACCCATGTACAGACACAGCTGCATAATGTGTTATGCAATGCAATAATATCACTGTTTGTAACCAGTTCAGTTGTACACATACCAAAGTCCCTCGGATGTTGTCAGCATTAACACAGTCGACTGTTGCTGTACACCAGTAAACAACACCCTCATGGTTGGATATGACCTAACTGCACCTGCCCTGAATATGTATATCCCACACTCATACAACATAAATTACATTACCATAGCTTTCGTTATCCTTTCTACATACAGGTGGCTACAGTCATTACACACATGCACATGGCGGATAGCATGCTAACAGTATATAAGGTTTGATATCTATGATAACAGAGGTAATATTCCCTCTCTATTGGTCACCCATGACACCTATCATATCATACAACACCCCATGTGGCATGTATGTCATTAGACATGTCCACCTAATGCAATGCCTACAAACATACCCAAATAACATGATCATAGGACCTACACAAGGTCTGTATTTGCAGACCCAGGGAAATTCAGCTCTGTTCTGTGTGTTCCTGAGTAGTCACAGGTGATATGTTCATGACATGTACAGCCATGTGTGGCCACAGCTCCTACATATACCCCATGTCAACAATTGCAAGCCATGCATGCTGTGTGCTGTCTGGACATTAGCCATAGTACCACAATAGCCAGTACGTGCTGGGGTGAGATGTTTACAAGCCACAGACCTCACACATGCTTGAAAGAGTGTACTGCCTAGCCTAACAGAGCACATTGCTGGCACTCCAACACCTCACTCCTACCAGATGTTCCAGCACAGACATTCCACACTCGAGGATTGACATGCCATGGTCAAGGGCTCCCACCATGTCACCCAATCGTCTATCCAAAACATCTGCAAGATGATGGTGAGCATTTGCAAGTGCCTGGATATTGTCAGTTAATGAACGGACAGCAGCCCTCTGAAGCCTCAGACCATCTCTGCTGTGCCATTCAGCATGTGCCTCCATTACAGCCCCAAACATGCGTCTGGTGACTCCAGCTGACGTGCTTTGTCTCGCAGGGGCATGCTGGCCAGCGGTCCTCCTATGAGCAGCACTGGGCACATGCCTGTGTGGAACATAACCAGTCAGTTGACTGGGATCATGGTGTGCAGACACACCTTCCATAGTCTCCACACTTCCCTGTTCCATGCTACCACCCACCAACTGTCCTTCCTCTATGGCCAGTGGTGATGGGGTATGTGTAGGCAGGGGAACTGTGTGTGAGGATGAGGGGGATATAGGTGGAATGGCAACCAATGGTACAGATTCAGCCCCTGACCCTGCCTGTGCCTCAATCATACTATCATCATAATTGCTAGAGTCTGTGAGGACACTAACATCATGTGGATCGCAGAAGGGCAACACACCTAGATCAACACCTGTGAGGGAAGACAAGAACTGTACATTACAAGTTATACCACACACACACATACACACACACACACACACACACACACACACACACACACACACACACACACACACAGTCAGACACACGCTACATGCAGGTGATATGGCAGAGGGCATTCAGCTTAGACAATTATAGTGGTAGTTATCATACATCCCTGAGTTGCACACAATAGCATACATGTGTTATAGCAGATGGCATGCACTTTACACAATTATAGTGGTGGTTAGCACACATACCTGTATTACACCATTCGTGTTAGTAGCCTATGCCCCATACCCGCAACAGAATGCATGAACTTTGCACCATTGCACCACACTGCCATGGTGTGTGCAACATATGCCACATGTTAACAGACCATCGCTGACCTTTGTACATCTGCCACTGATGCTTTGTGTTGGCCACTGCCCCTATGTGTGAGGACATGAGCAGAAGGGTATGTCGACTGAATACTATGTTTGCCTGAGCCCTAGCTTGCATATCTCTCCCAAAGCAGTGCATGTCTGTTCAACATTATTCCACCTACCCCTGAACTGAGTCTACAGACATTGTACATGTGGCTGTACACACATGTTTGACATGGCTGTCCCTGCTTTGCAATGGTGCCGCAGACCAGCACAGGTTTACAGTACACCGGCCTGATGTGTGGCATATGACCTTGCCAATCACATGTAGTATGACGTATTCTGCTGACGTGTTGAATGACATGCATACATGTGTAACACAATGGTGTCCTTTCCAATCTACAGTACGGTAATGGTATCCCAATGCAGGAACCTGTTATACTAACATGGGCCTTCAGCTGACACAATGTTGTCTGTCCATCCTACAAATATGCAGTGACATACTGCACATTGAGCTGATGTGCATAGCCATTGCAGGGCATCATGTGGCTTCACAATTGCTATACAGTGTGAGTTACTGACAGTTCATAGCCATGACTATGTTCACATACAATACATTTCTAATGTGGAATGTGACCCACGTCACTGAGGTGTATATATACTAAACCCTAATGTGGAATGTGTGACACAGGTCACAGAAGGATATACAGATGACACCCCTGCATATCTGCAACTATATTACTGATGTCTGGCAACTATGCCCACACATGGCTAACTTAGCAGCACTCTATGTCCCACATGCCATCTATGTACCTCACACACATGAGGAGCAGGCATGACAGTGATGTCTGACACCAGCAAGGTGAATGTACTGTATCAGTGGCCTGATGTGGTTGTATGTGTATGTTGTGCAACACATGTGTGTATTTGGATAATGTATAGGTGAATGCTTTCATGTCATGACACACTCAAGATGTTCAAGACATGTTATGTGGTGGTTTCATGTTATGCCTACACAAGCTGTGCACAGGCCTGTATGATGTTTAGTGTTTCACATCTGCAATATCACCATTACAGAAAGGCCATAGTTGTATTGTGATGAGTCAATGTACAACAGGGTGTACACACATGTACATCACTTCTACTGCGTGTGTTGCTTCATGTCTCTGGCCATCCTTCATGGCCATGTGTACACATGTTCTGTCTAATGGTTGTGATGGCCATCTTATTTCACATGTAAGTGTTATCCCATATGACATACACCCATAGATGTCATATGCTCCACTGAGGACAGGGTTATGCAGACAAAGGGTGGTATGTATGGGATGTTAGACATCATGTTTTGCAGGATAGTTGAGCAGTGTTGCAGTCAGCCCACTACATGTCATGAACATGTCAGATAGCACATGGCATTGTGTGACATTCACAGCAATGGTATAATCCACAAGGGTGTATCCTGTGGGCCGGTCATACTCCAGCTTCAACACATTTAGAGTGTGTGTGCACACATATGCTCTCTGTACAGTACTGTTTGTATTCCCAACATGTGTAATGCTGATATGTAGTACCTGTCCCTACAGTGAAACAAACCTCCACCATTGTATTCACAGTTGTCCACACATCTGGCAATGACAGTTTGGAAGGTTTAGTGCAGGTGTTTCATATAGTCTTCAGTTGTTTCACATGGGTAACCACTGTGATGCATTTCAGGTTTGACCAGTGTCTATTAACAGGACCACCATACATTATGTGTACATGTGTTGTGGCAGATAGCATGCAATTAATATGATCTGTGCATTATCAAACCTGGTAAATAATAACAATCTCACCTGACACAGGCTGCTGTCGCTGCAAAATGCCAGAAGTACCTAAACAGGAGTGTCACAGCAGTAAGATCATTATCCACACCTGTGTGATAGAGACAGGGTGCAATGTCCATGTTAGCACATAAGCCAGTACAATACACTATACTATGGAGTATGTACATCTGTGCATACATAGAGTAGCAGACTATAGTATGTGGCATGTGTGCATACATGCCTTGCATATGATGTTACACTACATATTGTACAGTAACACATGTAACTATGTGAAATATAGTTGTGTTATATGTGCAGTACTGACTTACCAGGCAACTCCAGGCTCAGTGGTTGAGAGACACCCACCTCCACAATACCAGCTAAAGCTTGTGGATGGAGGTCTGCAGGTGTCCCCAGGTTGGCCAGTAGCTTCTCGGTATGTGTGAGTGGGGGCTGGGTGAGTGCCCCCCCACCTGTTGCACCTTGTTCCCTGGTGATTGCATTAGCACACTGTTTCGCCCATCTTATGAGGTCACTGCCATGTTGGTGCATCTGCTGATAGGTGCAATTGTGACTGCCAACATCATTTACCCTTCTGCGAATTTCCTCCCACAGGGCATCCCACTGCTGTGCATCCTGTGGCACATGGCTGAAGAGTGTTGTGTGGTTGTTGAGGAGGTATGGGATGAGGACCTCATTCTCCAAGCAGGTGTATGCTGGCAGCCTGCTCATGGCATACCTGGAAGACATAATGATGGAGACAGGTCACAGTAACTCACAGAGAAGTACAGAAGTACAGCTGAGCATACATGTGTATCACATTTATTAAGATTACAAATAAGTCTTTGCAAATCTACATGACACTAACACCACTGACATGTATAAGTCGCACACATTTTACACTTACTGGTGATATCATGTTATCGCCATACATGTGTGTGTCATGTGATGACATTGCTGATACTCCATGTGGATGTCTTGACGTGGGCATGTCTGTTTGCCTGTACTTGTTTCTTTACCTATCAGCACATGCCTTGATGTGTTCACATTAATGCAATCAACCTTAATGCTGTGTATATGTCACATATATAGTCATACATAGCCATTAGGAACATGACCTGTGACCCTGCAGACTTGCAAGCATATATGTGTTTTGCCATATACAGCTACATGGCCCTGTACAGCTGTGTAGCATCCTGCCACGTATTGCCTGTGTTGCACATGTGTAACACATGGGACAATAGCTAGCCTGATGGTATTTTCAGGGTTGGATATCAACTATAGCATGTATGGTCATACTGATCTAGTAGGCTATATGCCCTGGGCCATTTATGAGCCTAGGCAGACAGGTTATCTAGCTGTAGGCAACAGACAGGTTGGTTTCAGTGGCCAGTTCAAGCAGTGCCACAGAACTGATCCACAGGGTTACTGATGTATTTGGCATGCTGTCATCACACCATGTCACAGAGAGGGGTGATGTGCAGCTTTGCTGGACAGGGATGCATAGTATGGCAAGAGTATGTTTTGTGTATGGGACAGAGATCTGTCAGGCATGTTGTGATCCTTGTACTAGAAAGGTGGATGTCCATGAAGTATGTGTTTATTTGGGATCAGGTTGTGTTAAGTGTAGTATGTCCAACACCTCTGGGTTGGACATGGCCTTATTCAAGGTAGGCTGCATGCTACATAGTGCAGCTAGGGATTGGAAAGGGCAGTGTAGGCCATCTACACATGGGCAATAATCCTTAAAGGAAATATGTGATCTATTATGGGTCACATGAGTGTTGAGTATGGCTGAACAATTATCTCTATATTCCTGGATGGCACCCTGTCATGATTAGGGGTGCCACATGCAACTACCTGACTGGTGTGGTGAAGTAACTATCAAAGGAAAGACTACTGTCCAGCTGCATCCCATACACACACAGTTGCCATTATGCCGACCGCTGCCTAGGTGGTAGTTCATGGGTACAGGGTTTTTAACATAGGGGATGACAATGCAATACTTAGCTGTTAGATTGTGGCCATACGTCAAACACCACACATATGACACACAAAGGCCCTTCTGTATGTTGAAAGCAGCACACATTGAGTCAACTATTGCCCCTAGTTCATAGTCATTTGCAAACATCAATAGGCTGATGCCTTCTGTGTTAGTCTGTGTGGTATAGATAACAAAGAGGGGGAGTACCAGGAATGAACCCTGTATTACTGTGGCTGGCACTGGTTTGATGTGTGTGTATTAGTCAGACACCTTCTGTAGTGTTGGTTCTGCCAGCAGTCCAGTTGCCAACCACTCCTGTGACATAGGAATATACACCTAGTTTACTGAGTGTGGCTGGAACACAGTATGGGTGATGGTGTCCTACGACCTGGAAAGGTCATGATATGCAGTGTGAATCAACCCTACTGTCATCTACATCTGTACTGAGTACATCAAATATGTTGATCACGGTTCATGGCCTTACAGACCAGACTCAGCAGGGTAGTTGTGCACTATTTCCCATTATCAATGGTGTCTCTCCTTTGTGGGGTGTGATAACTGTTGCTGTGCACCATTCGGTATGTACACAGCCTGACATGGAGCTACAACTGAACATGATGTTATGTGGATAGCTGGTGTTTTTACATGTGTGTAGGATACACCCTGGGATGTTGACAGGTCCCATGAAAGCTGTATTTATGGCTTTAGAGAGTGCAGCTTGTACCTGCATAGTTGTTATTACAGGGGCCCTGTAGTGTACATGGATATATTACTAAGTGTACCTGTTGGGGGGGAGTGGGTTTAGGTTCTCCAAGACCCTATCTGGATGAACAGGTGAAATTTCTGTAGGTGCAGTCCTTCCCATGCCATAGTGCTGTGTAGCATGGCAGGTCTTGTCGTTGCCATTACAATTAATGACACAGCTATAGAATGCTCTGTGCTTGGCCTCATACTATGTGATTAGTTTCACTGTAGCTTTGTGAGGTTTTATATGGTGTATCTGCGTCTTACTGAGGCTGACCAGGGATCACCTACACTCATGTGTGTTCACTCTTACAACAGTTACTACCTTCTGTGGTACAGTTTAAAGCATGGTACCACCAGTTTGCCTTCTTGTTTGTGTTTGGTTGAATCCTGGTTCTGTTTCAATGCCACAATCACTGCACGTATGTGACTGCTTAAGGTTCATTTGTGTAGGAGTCAGCATTTGCACATGCATTGTCCATCTGCGTGGGTGCCATGACAGTCACCACTCTGCTCTTAGGAAACATAACATTGGCATTGGAGACTATGTGTAGCATACTGATAGCCCTGTTTGTGTGACTACTGTGATCCAGGTCATTGGGGTTGATGGAATCCAACATGCATTGAGCGCAGGTGTTGGTACATGAGGAGTCTTCCCAGTTCATAATGGAATGGTTGAGAGTAGCCATTATTATGGTTTTCTGTCTCAGACCTAATCTTCCCCATTACAGCACATTATGACAGTTGGGAAATTCGCGGCATGGTGGGTGATCTGTCGCATGGTGCAATTTGAATTCCACTTTGGCACAAAGGTAGTTGCTCAGCATAATGCATCTGAAGTTATGCAAGTGCAACTAGCGTGGGGATGTACATATCCCTCAGGAATATGGACACACCTGCATCCCGTGTGTTCCAATAAAGGATAATAGGCAAAAGGTGAGGTATGTATTATAACATAGTCATGCAGGTGTGCTTTCTGGAGCGTTGAAACATGTCTCAGCCACTGCACAGATATGTTCTCCATGTTAGGGATTGACATATGTGTGTCCATATAGAGTTTCTACATGTATCATTGTGTAGCGAGACCCACAGTTTATTGCTTGGCTGTCCCTGTAACAGCAGTAGACCTAAACTTGAACTGTGCATGAATAAGGCACTATAGGGGAAGCATGAGCCCTATGCAGTATCCAGATTCCCAAGGGTGACAGGTGCAGGCCCTGTCTGGCAAAGCATTATGGTCTGTCAACCATGTTATCCCAGGCAGACAGATACTGGATACCCTTTGACTTGCACCACTACACAAGACAATTGTGGAATACCATTCTTTTGTCCCTGTATTGCAGTATCATTCTGGCCAATGGCAAAATGCTACCTAGGCCTTGGGACATACCTGCATGGGCTACAAGACCTGACAGTTCCTACATGTGTTTCCATGCAGTCCAGGCTAATGCATTACAGGTCCTGCACAACAACATGGAATATGCCAGAGCCATGTGTATAGTTCAAAATGTGGTCTGTGTGTATGGGTATGTGGCTAATCATGGCAGACAGGCAGCTGACAGTATGTATGCCCTCGTATAGGTTGGTGTGTAACATAGTGCTAGAGTTTGCATTCACAAATGAGTACTGTTGGGCATGTTTCCAGCCATGTGTTCTGAGGTGTGGCACAATTATGCAAACTATGTCATACAGTTTGTGTATTTCACTGTCTGTCTCTTCCAGCTTGGGAGGTCACTTGTTTGGCCAGATACTTAGAAGCATCTGTGAATGTGTGATGTCCGGTAGTGTGTGTGGGTGTCCTTACTGTGTCCTGGTAAGGGTATGTGTTGGTTGTGATAATGAGATGCATGTGTTAACCTACACCTCATGACAGTCCAGTCCAGTCATGGCTGTAGACTGGGCTGTCTTCCAGTTTACCCCTGTAGCGGCATCCCAAACAATGTGTGGGGTGTGGTGTTAGGTGGGTTTGGCAGTGTACATGGCATAGAGATTACATTCTCCCAGGATGACCACATACACAAAGCTGACATTAGGAAACACCAGTAGCTGACTAGTGGACATGCCTGTATGAGGAGTCAGTACTACAAGTACCAAGTACTGTATTTAGTTTACTTATTGCTTATGAAGATGTTTTAGACAGTGATGCTCACATGTAAATATATGTGTTATGGACTTGACAACACTGGCTATTACTGAAACATTGTAGCTACCTTTAGCAGCAATCTTCCTCTGAGGAGCACATCACATCCTGTTAGTTGATTACAGATGATGCAAGTGTCTACAGGTCTGTTTCTCTCTCTGGGTATATACTCACATATCCACCAGGACTATGAGCTCTGTTGGGCACAGACACCCACTCTCCAAACAGAGTCATGCATCAATAGACTGATGCCACTATCAACATGATCAGGATATAATCAGATAGTGTAAGCCATCACCTATGAAGCGGCTATTACACATGGGCAGCTGTCTCCTACATCTTACACTCCTACTGCAGATGTTACACTGGAGATAAAGATGATATGCAACCTGTTTCATTACCAGTACTGTGCACTACCTTACATACAGTATGTGCAAGCGGATGTTAGGTTGGCAATGAGAGGTTAGGCTACACAAACCTGGTAGTTCAACCAGTGTGTCTCTACTCTCAATATCCACTCTATGTAGGTGTGCACATAGCCATTTGGACCAGCCCTGTAACAAGGGTCACTACATATTTGAATAACATGTACACATGCATAGCTGTTATTGCTTGCAAATGATACTAGAGAGGACCAGCCCTGTAACAAGGGTCACTACACATTTGCATAACATGTACACATGCACAGCTTTTATTGCTTGCAAACAATACTAGAGAGGACCAGCCCTGTAACAAGGGTCACTACACATTTGCATAACATGTACACATGCACAGCTGTTATTGCTTGCAAACTTTACTAGAGAGATCCAGCCCTGTAACAAGGGTCACTACATATTTGCATAACAGGTACACATGCACAGCTGTTATTGCTTGCAAATGACACTAGAGAGGTCTAGCCCTGTAACAAGGGTCACTACACATTTGCATAACATGTACACATGCACAGCTGGTATTGCTTGCAAACAATACTAGAGAGGTGGATATTACATGTGTTATGTGCATGGATAGTTACCTAGCTCTTCCAATTATCTTTGCTATCATGCTGCTAAACTGTCAGATGAATACAAATGATATGTATCCTGTTATTGAGTATTGTAATTGCCAATAGACATAAATACTGTTTGCATAACATAACAGAACTGTTATGTAGAATGGAATAGAGATCTGCCTAAAATACTGTACATTACACAGTTATAGGCATAATATCCCACAATGCACACCATATTTGCACAGTAAGCCCACCTTTGACATGTTCATCTTACTTACACACCCATACATATGTCGACGGTTACAATATATTGACATATACTATCCCCTGTTATAGCACATACTTTTTGGAAGCGAATTGGTGAGTCCCAAGCCCATATCATCCCTTGTGGTGTATGCAGAGTTTGCCTTGTGACCTACAGCAGTACACACATAGAATACTACAAGCGTTACTACTGCTCAACAATACATCACTACAAGATAGCTATTTCCACTATATGCATAGATTACACTATAATTCTTACAGAACAGGTACTACATACACAGACATACTACATGCTATACATACCTTCTTAGTATTTGGAGGTGTTATTGACTAGTATAATACTTGTTTTCGGTTTGTCTTTCAGTGTTTTGCACTGTCCTACAGGTAGATACAGATGGTTTGAATGTGTGACAAGGCAACCTTTTATAGTTACAGATCAGTAACACGTGCTATCCCGATAACCAATTGGTGTTCCTAAGTAGCTAATTACATGCACATCAGCTGTGCTGCTGCTGCCTTAGCCAGTACCATGGCAACAGTGGAGCATAACTGAGTACTCTACTTGGGTGTTGTCCCTTTGCTTACTTGTGAGGAATACAGCCTGGAAGTGTTGTTTGAAATCTATTGCAAAAGCTGTATGGAGGCGAATAGTTATATATTGTGTGTAATGCCTAGAGGATTTGGTCAAAATGTGAGTACTGCTGTTATATTTCTGAACATTGCTATTTGTACAGGGTTTGTCTGTACCTAATACTTCTGCATATGTTTCAGACTGGCCAGGTTGCTTGACCAGCTCAAGGCTGCATAGCTATGCATATAATGTTAGAAGGTTTACAGTGTGCTTTCCAGACATATTTAGTTTGGTGTTACTGTGTATCATACTGTGCTGATAATCAGTATGCTTCCTGGTGTACGAACATTTCAACCCTCTGAAACGAGATTAGTTCATACAAACCCTGTTACATCAGCAGCTGTTCAATTGTATAACAGCAACTATTTCTCACAGGGCCATGTTAGTGTGTCTGTGTCCAGGTATGTTAAGGTTTCAGCAGATGTTGTACAGTAGTTGAATAATTGGCTATGGTATGACAGTATGTATTGATGTAATTATTTTGGTTGTGGGGTAGATGTTGGTGGGTGTACATAACACATGCAGGTGTGTCGGAACACCTTTTATGCAACGTCTATATGTGTGTGGCTGTTCTTTCCCTATGTGAACACCTATCCCTTAGTGGTCTAATACTATGGTAATTGCAGGCTGACTCATTAAGGCACTGTTAAATGCTTCCTGTATAGCATGCAGGTACTGTTAGTTATTGAATCCTTTTGGCAATACATTGGAATGTAATAAAGTTTTGCAAAATGAAAGCTGTCTGTGCATTTCTGTCATGGATATTTGCAGTCTTTGCAATTGTGTTGGTGACTGTGTCCATAGAACATATTTGTAATAGTATATTTGCATATACTCTTCATATGTTATGTTCATATTGTTTGGGGGGGGGCAGAATGTGTGATTGCTATGGTCCATGTTATACTCAGATATGAACACTTTGGATGCTGTCTACACACATGTATGTATATGTGCATGTATATATATATATATATATATATATATATATGTGTGTGTGTGTGTGTGTGTGTGTGTGTGTGTGTGTGTATATAATATATATATATATATATATATATATATATATATATATATATATATGTATATGAGCATGCACCTTTCATTGGGTACATGGTGGGTTGTCCTGTTTCAACACATTCCTCCCTTTTGTGTTTTAACCTGTCTGCATACACAACTGGGATAGGTACATCCCAGGTAGCTTAGTGTTAGGTTACTCTGAGGATGGAGTACATGGTTGCAGGTTCTAATCCTGGAAGGTGTTATTATTTTACCTCTCAGAGTAGACACTGGTAGGGAAAGTGTGAATAACGTACATTTAAGTGGTTGTAAGCAGGTTTGCCTGTGGTCTACGCGATGTTAAGCAAAGGTTAAACTTGTGAAGCGCTTCTCCGTTTACCGTGTTTCATTGCCGCTTACAGTCACGCAAACCCATGGAAACCAGCTTACAACTGCTTAAGAGTGCGTTAATCCACCTGCATCCAACAGCACTTATTCTGGCCCTCAAAATAACTTAACATCCCTTGCAGGTCTTGAGCCCAGAACCATGAACACCACAGTCACTGACTTTACCACTAAGGCATCTGAGATATGTACAAATGTTATGATGTTTAGAATATACATTTTACTATAGGCATTCCTCACTACTGAAAACAAATGTGACAGTTGGTGTACATACGTCTGATACATGTTAATGTTCATATGTTTGTGAAATTAGGTGTTGCAATGTGACATGACAGGGTGTATTATGAATGAGAAAGGTTCTTGTTTTGTGTCCTTTTTATATTGTCCCCATACTTCATGTGTACCCCTCTAGTTCACTTATTGAACATCCGACCCAGGCCCTCCTTACACAAATTACTGTCCCATTTGTGATCATTGCAGTGGAATGCATATGGTATAAGGTTTAGTCTCAAGACCGTGAAACATGTATACACCTCAGGTGGCTTAGTGGTAAGTCCCATGACTATAGTGTGCATGGTCCAGGGTTCAACACCTGCGATGATTTACAAATGTTTTTTACTCCAGAATAAGGCTCATTTAAGCAGTCGTAAGCATGTTTAAACGTGTTTGTGTGACATTATAGCAGCGGTTAAACACAGTTAAACAAACTTTGTAATGTATAACCTGTGCATGCAAACACGGCCACATCCACTAACTACTCAGGATATATACATGTCAGTGAAGTAACATCTCACTATGAGCTGACATAACATTACATTTTCTGTTGACTGTACTCTCCAGCACACATGGGTTTATATGGGTGTTTTGAATGTTTATTATACAGATGATTACTACCTATATATGCAAGCTGTGGTTAAGGTATACTTTTGAACATGATAAACATCCCTGTTTTTATCGGGATTAGGACCTTGAATGCACAGATACTGTGCAAATGCTGTAACCATTACACTGTTGACATTAATGTTGCTTCCACCTATTTCCTATTTAGATGATTTCTATGTGTAAGCTAGGCTAAGCAAAGGGTGGTGGCCCCCAAACCCACTGAGCTTCACTTACTCTTGAAATAACAACATATAACAAATGTACTGTGAGACAATACATTACATTCCTAACTACATTAGGCATAGCCCGTCACTGACACACTTCAAGGGAAACCTTGTTGTGTGAATGGGTAACAGAATATACACCCTTGGAATCATGTGTCCCAGAACCATACAGCCAGGGGTGGGGGAGCCTGTCCAGTTTGATAGCTGTGAGACCTGTTGGGGAAATTGAATGGTGTTGAAATGCCCTCTTTAGATCACTAAGTGCCTCTATCACCCTCAACAACCCCAGTCTTCAACAGCTTCCAGCAACTCTGCCTGGAATTGCTTCATTGGCTGTGAATGAGAAAGCCAACACACTGCATGCTTCTAATTGCCCTTGGGCAGATAGGTAGTAGGCTATCTGTGAACCTCTAAAGTGCAGGCCATCACAGCCATAATATGTGAATAAACAGACCTTCAGATTACAATATACAGTGAGAAACCACCATGTAGTCAGGAAACAGTTAAGTACAGCAAGAACATACAGAACACTGATACTTAGTCACTCCAAAAGCCTATCTTGGAAGCTAGAAGCCTTGTATAAGTTTAAGGCTTTCTATTGCTTACCAGTAGGTTACCTATAGGAGAGATAAAAAACAAGCACAGATGGGGAACTTGCATGAAACAATACCATGCCAGCCTATGTGTCAGCCTTAGGCTTTGGAATACTGGCCAAGGCTATTGGCGCCCCCATGGTGCCTTATTTAGGAGAGTCTTGAAGGTGAATACCAGCTCCATAAACAGCACAATAGCAGAATCAATGAGGGTTATGCTACTCAACACCAGGGCTTGTGATCACAACATGCATGCACTCACAGCACTCCTCAGGATGGACATCATCAACATCTGTGCAGTAACTGAGATCTGTCTTAAGGCTCATGAGAGCACACCAGCACTACCAGACTACAACCCATACCACACATTTCAGCCACAGAACATGGACTGACACAGACATGGAGGGGGTGTATCCATATTCATCAGGGATACTTACACCTCCAGGTTAGTGGGGCAGCATGATACCTCTGAGATCATCCATGTGCAGCTAACATCAGCCACAACTGCAATGTAAACTGTGGCCTGCTACAGATCACCCTCCATGACCCAAGACCACCACTCCACCTACCTGGAGACAGTGGAGAACATGGCAGTCCTAACTCATACCCTGGCATTGGTTTGATGTCAACTACCATACCTTTAACTGGGAAACTTACTCCAGTACTCACTTCCAGGCCCAGCGCGTCCTGGAATTTATCACCTCATATGCCCTGTATCAGGTGGTAACCTCCTTAATGAGGGGTGGAAACATACTAGAAGTGGTCATCACCAACATGGGCAAAAGCTGCACCAGAGCAGAGGTTAACCGGTCACTGGTTAGATCTGACCATGAACTATTCACTGTTTCCACACTCAAGCATCTCTCCCACCCATGGATACCACAGTGTAAACCTTTCCTACAGCTAAACTTACACTACTAGTGATAGGGGTGGGGGGTTTCACAGCCCCCACACTAAGGGGAAACACTGCTCAAGATACAGACAGATTTACAAATGCAGTCTATAAACACCTATACAGATGTATGGATTGTGCCATCACTGGTAAACCAAAACTCACTCCTCCTAGACAAGGACACCAGTCTGGTGGACCTCTGCAATAAACAGGCTATAATATAGAAGTAGGACAGTGTTCCTGACAAACAACAAATCCCACGAAGGGCAGACATCTGTGACCACTATTAGTATGAAACGTAGGTCCTTCATGACATCATCCATGTCTAACATTAGCAAGAGAATACGCAAGGATTCGAAAGATAACCACAAAGCCTTCTTTGGCTATGTCAAGGATCTAAGTGGTGACACACAGATTTGCACTGTGCCGGTGAAATATAGCACAAAATATGCTGACCCTACTGATATTGCCAACATTCTTGCAGATACATTCAGTGCATACTTCACCCCTTACAGAGCCCACAACACTACCCGAAAGGTACAGTATCCCACACATCAGAGACACACAGGTGGAAATAGCCCTCTCTAACAGCAGAACACAGTGTCAATGGAGGCAGATGTTGTCCCAGACTGCATCTTGCAAACTGTACAAGACAACCTGACTTCCCCCCCACCTAATTAAGCTTTCCAACCTCAGCCTCCCCACAGGCTACATGCCCATATAATGGCACGTGGCAACGGTTATTCCACTCCATCAAGGTGGAATCACAACTGATGATGGTAACTGCCACCCCATAAGCCTGACTAGCCTGGTCTGCAATGGTATGGATCACATTCTCATGGCACTCATTAACAAAGACTTTGGTAACCTCCGAACACATGACCCAACCCAGGTCAGCTTGGTTGAGTGCAGTTCATGCCTACTGAACCTGTTTGACGTCTTACATACAGTCACCAAGATGTTAGATGACGGGGGAGGTGGTTCACACATACTACCTGGACCTCGCCAAGGCTTTTGACACCATACCCCACTCAGGTATTATTGATAAACACACCAGCCTGTACATACACCCATACATCACAGGTTGGGTTGCCAGCGGGCATACATACAGAACCCACATGGGTCGACTAGCAGTCTCCAGGTCCAACTCTTGACCAGTCATGACTGGTGTCCCACAGGACTCAGTCCTGGTAGCCCTACTGTTTGGCATATACTTGTAAGAGGTACAGGCAAACACAGGTGGACTACTGCAGACCATGTTTGGCAATGACTGCGAACCAGGAGCCATAACTGATAGTCCAGCTGACACAGACATCCCTCAAGGGGCCTCACAGAGACCATCACAGGGTGTCAATGTCACAGCTTCCAGCCAAGTGCCATTAACTGCATGGTCATTCCATTATGGAATATTAAGCACCCACATATTAACACATAAGTGGCAGCCACTTTAATATGGATGAGGTAATGGGGTATCTGGGGAGTAAGGTAGATAGTGATCTCCACTTTGACAATCATATCTCCACAGTAGTTAGGACATCCTTCTATGTAGGCCATCTGATTACTAAAGGATTCCCATCTAGACATACTGGGGTTATAGTGCCCCTTTACTCATCACTCATCAGTCCCATCATAGGGTATAATAACCCATTTGGGATGTACCTCAGAAAACACTTCCAACAGCTGGGAGGTCCATGAATGTACCTCACCAAAGGGAATACTGGCCTCCAACATATGGCCTATGCAGCCAGAATGAATAAATTCCTGCTTTATGCAGTGACATCTCGTTTACCCAGAGATGATCTCCGCTGGCCAACACAGCCATGTTGAACTCAGGCTTAATTGATATGCTCTACCTATGGGAATCCATGTCATAGTGAGCCACACACTGTAGTGAGCTGAACCTTGCTACAACAATAACTGGAAGATGCTGGAGGGACAGATTCCTGCCACAGACACTCCCTATACTTTGGAACTACATCCCTAACTACATTATGCAGAGCCCCTCACTAATACTCTGCAGGAGAAACCTTGAAGAGTGGAAGGGGAACAGTAGATGCACCCCAAAGATACTGCCATTGGCTCTGCTCCACAGAGGGCCAGTTAATGAATCAATGGGGTGGCAAAAGCTGACACATTTTGGCTGGGCTTGTGAATGGCTTCTGGCAGTTGGCCAAGTACCTACCTATGAATCTATACAGACAGTATCAGCAAATGCTGATAGCTTAATTTACTGTTCAGGTGTTGACTTACCTTATGCCAATGACAGTTGTGTGTGCAAGAGTTGAGGGCTACCAATGTTGGATGCACACAGTAGATTGCCTATACATGACAATTTACAGGTAGTCTTTTGCGTGTGCCATCCATTTTTACTGTGAGTGCAGGTGGTGAATGGTGTCAGTCCCTAGGTGCCTACACTGTCAGTGTGTGTGCTATACATTCCCTCTTTGCCAAGGCATGGGCATACTGGGCACACCTCCGTCTGCCTACTGGGGCTGGCTCAGGGTGTTCATGGTCTGAGTACCTCTGTGCCTGTGGGGCCCTTGGCAATGGGGGTGGGTTGTGAGAGCCTTCACCATTCTGTCCCTGCTGCAGCTGTTTCCACAGGACCATATTGTATAGCATGGCACATACTATGAAGATTTGGGCACACTTGCCTGGAGAGTACTGCAAGGCTCCACCAGATATGTCCAAGCAATGGAACCATGATTTCAGCATCCCAAACACACACTCTATGATGATTCTGGTTTGTGCGTGTGCCTCATTATGGTGTTCCTGCATGGGTGTATGTGCATATCTGATGGGAGTCATCATCCATAGTTCCAGTGCATAGCCAGCATCCCCCAATAGGTGACCATTTGGGATGTCCCCCCTGGCAAATAACTTATACAGCTGTGAGGCATGCCAGATGTGGGAGCCATGATAGCTTCCAGGGCTGCCAGCACGCACATCCATGATAATGCCCTGGGCATTGCACATGACCTGGCAGTTGATGGAGGGGTATCCCTTGTGGTTTATGCAGCGCCTACCCTGCTCACTGGGTGGTGACTTGATGTGTATGTGCATGCAATCTATTGCACCCAGTACCTCTGGGTAGTCTGCCACACGGGGGAAGAGATGCATATCGCTGGCCAACTCCTCCTGCTTTTGGGGGAAGTATATGTGCTCATTGGCATGTGGTAACATGGCATCCAGGAACTGGTGTAGTACCCTGGATGCTGATGCCTGTGAGATCCCCATGATATCCCCAGCTGGTCTTTAAAAGGTACCTGTAGCTAGTATTCTCAGGTTTACACATACCTTTGTATCCACTGGGATGAGTTCCCCTCTGTTTATTCTGGCTTTGAGGTGTGGCCGGCACAGCTCCACAAGTTGCTGTAGGATGTCCCTGTGTACCCTGTAATGCTCTACTATCTCCAGATCATGTAGCCCCTGGTCAGTTACCCTGGGTCTGAACACTCTCCTCCTCCTCTGGTGCCTGAGGTGGTCGTATGCATCATCCTCCACACCACCTTCAGTCTCCCAACACATGCTGGTGGATCAAAGCTATGGCAGCCCCTAACATGTACACACTAACAGTTCCTAGTTTGTATACACCACTGGTGGAGAGTGTATGAGAATACACAAATGTGTGTGAGGTGCTTTCATACTTCATACTATTGTGCTATGGATGCTGCTGATGTCAGTGGGTCTGTATGAGCTATTTCAGCTGCAGCGTGTCTTAATTATGGGTTTTGCAATGAGTACTGAAAGTGTGAGGCCTTTACTGTGGAGATCTGTTTGCCTGCCTTGATTAGTCTGTTGCCCTTTAATTCACTTTTAAACCTGGATCCCCTCCCATTATAAGGCATGCATCCACCTGCAGTCTTTCTTGTTTTGTACTTTCCCTATCCAGTTATGGCAAAATGTGCCTTGTAGCTGATATACTGCAAATCAGCTTTGTTCTGCTTTGACACTTTACTCTTTTCTTTACAGTACAGCCCCTCCCCTTTCCTGTTCTGCAGGTAGCTGCTTGCAGCCTTGTTAGCTGTTGTCAGTGGCCCACCGTAGGCTCCTAGGTGTTAATTAGTCATTTGTACTCCAATTTCACTGCTGCAGCATTTCCTTATTTCTTTCCTATATCCTTCCAGTTTCAGTTGCAGTGCGCGGCGCGCAAACCCATTTACCGGGTTTACATGCGTTTTCATCTCCGTTCACATGCATACTCGGTTACCTTGTGTACTCTCAGCTAAGCATAGCTATGGCCAGTTCAACACACCCCTATCCTGCAGCTTTGCCTAGCTAGGGGCAAATTGGTTTAGCAATTCTCCAATGTGCTTACAGCGATGGTGACACACCCCTCTCTTGATGTCATCTTTATCTCAAGGGCACACCTCAGTGTTCTAACGCTATGCTGTGAGGTGCATCCTTACACAAGCGAGGAATCTGCAATTCACTTTTACTCCTCTCATTTGCATGGCATTGCCTACTAATTCCTAGCTACTGTGCATAACACTGTCACTGCCCTTTAGCAACCCTTGCGCCATAGTATGGAGTAGAATACTATGGCGCAAGGGTTGCACCATAGTATGGTGTAGCATGCCTGCCATTGACTATTATGGGGAAATCATGATATGTGTTTCATTGTGGTTTTATTCTATATTTTTATATTTTCCTTGCGATCCACTTTGTGCACCGCTGCCCTGCGTTTATACGTTGAGACAGTGCGACTATATATATTAAATGTTAGTTTTATATTTTGTACATTTTTTTATGCAAATGGCTATATATGTAGCCATTGGCATATATTAACAATATAATACATGTGTCTGGTCAGCTGCCATGGCTGTGATTTTATGTTTGCAAAAATGTAAACCGTTTTCTACGGTTTACATTTCTGCATGCTTACACTATGCCTGCACCACTTCCTGAATCGCTACATACTTTCATTTGCATGCTACACTGCTGCACATAGGGTAATTAGCATACAGGGCCTGGGAGTTGTGCGGGCGTAGCGTACGCAGGTAGTGCACGTGGAAACAGCTCGTACCTGAATCACTCGGAGGACATATTTGGTGTTAGAACGCTGATGCTACGCCTGCACCTGGCGCAAGCTTCATGAATCCCGGGGTTAGCTTGTATGAGGTATAAAATAATCATTTTAATTAAGAAAAAACTATCTTCCATTAAAAAAATATTCCATCTATCTGTAAGGTGTTTTATTTTATTTAAAATATTAGCATAATTAATTATTAGTATTTCATTAATATTTGATAATATAATCCCTAGCTACTCAATTCTATTATCTAGAACTATATATTTGAAAAATTTCTTATACATATTATGCTTTTTATAATTTATAGGTATTATCTTTTATGATCATTATATTTAAGGGAAGAAATCCTTTGAAAGAGTTCCATTGTCTCAAATAAAACTTGTAATGAGGTGCCATAATCATTCAATGTTAATAAAATATCATCTGCAAACAATTGAATTTTAGAATTTAAATGATTACTAAAGAGTACACATTTGAAGTTAGCATTTGATCTGATATAATTCGCAAATGGTTCTATGACCTGGGCAAATAATTATGGTAACAGTGGATATCCTTGCTTAGGACCTACAGTAATTGTAATTGGCCTAGATGTATACGATCCAATCTTTATATAAACTAAAAAAAATTCATATAGCACTCTAATTAATCATATAAAATACCGCCCCATTAGCCTAACGAGCCTGGTCTGCAAGGCCATGGAACATATCATCATGGAACTTATAATCAAAGACATTGGTAATCTCCAAACTCTGGACCCCACCCGGTTCGGGTCTGTAAAAGGCAGATCATGTCTCCTAAACCTGATAAACGTCTTTGAAACAGTCACCAAAGCCTTAGACGAGGGTAAGGTGGTTCACACAGCCAGTCTAGATTGTGCCACGGCTTTTGACACCACCCCCACTCTGGAATTATAGATAAACTCACTAAACTAGGTATAAATCCCTATGTCACAAGATGGGTTGCCAACTGGCTCATTGAAAGAACCCACACTGTGAAAGTAGCAGACCCCAAATCTGACTTCAGACCAGTGACAAGTGGAGTACCACAGGTTTCAGTCCTGTGTCCTCTCCTGTTTGGTATCTACTTTTCTGAAGTACAGGCTCACACAGAAGGTCTTTTGATAATGTAGTTCACAGATGACTGCAAACTAGGAGCCATAATCTAAACTCCTAATGATGTGGACATCCTACAAAAGGGCCTCACTGAGACAGATGCCTGGTGTCAAAGCCATGGCCTCAAGCTCAATGCCAAAAATGCATTTTCATCCCCTTTGGTAAAAACTCTGTTCCCATGAGATACTACATAGGTGGAAGTCTACTTAACACCAAAAGTGTGATAAGAAACCTTGGGACACAGGTGGACAGTAGTCTCTCTTTTGATAATCACATCACCACAGTAGTCAGGAAACCCTTCTACATGGCACACCTCATCACAAAAGGTTTCTCATCCAGGAAAAAAGAGGTCATTGTTCCCCTCTACTCATCACTCATTAGATCCATTATAGAGTATAACATCCCTTTTGGTATATACCTCACAAGGCATCTACAGCAACTGGAAAGGGCGCAGAAATACCTCACAAAGAGGATTACTGGCCTCAGACATATGCCCTATGCAGACAATCTCCAAAAACTTCAGCTTTACTCTGTCACATATCGCCTACTCAGAGGCGATCTCTGCCTAACATACAAAGCTATGTCAAACCCAGAGCTGTTGGACATGCTCCACTTAAAGAAATTCCAATCCCTCAGAGCTACACACTCTAGGGACCTAAATTTTGTCACCACAATAAATAGAACAGGCTGGAGGGATAGATTCCTGTCCCAGAGACTTCCCATACTTTGGAACAAGCTACCTATCTGTATCAAACAAAGCTCCTCATTAGCACTCTTCAAGAAAAATCTTGATGATTGGACGGGAAATAGGAAATTTACCCCGGGGATCACCTCTCTGGCTCTGCTTGACAGGGGCACAGGAAAATAATTTTCTTGGGTGGTGAAAGCCAGGGTACCTTTTTGGCTAGGCTTATATAGGCCCTAGGGCCAATAGCCTAGTACCTACCTATGAACCTATGTGAAAAACTATATCCCTACAAAGCCAGCAGTAAATAACCCCAATGAACTGAATCAAAGGCACTATAAATGTTTAGGCTTTCTAGGGTTAAACCTCCATTTGTAACATTGATATAGTCAATTATTCTAAGTACTCTTTTAATATTATCATATGTATTTCTATTCAGTATGAAACAAGTTTGATCTTCATCAATCAGTAAATGTAGAAACGGTTTAACTGTGTTAGCATGTATTGCCATAAAAATCTTATAATCAACATTTAATAGGGGTATTGGTCTATAAGATGAGTATACTTTTCCATCTTTATCTGACTTTAAAATTGGAGAAAATAATGTATATTTACAAGACAGGGGGATAGTTTTAGCTCCTTACCTAATGTAAATGCTCCTAATAACATTTCTGGAGCTCCCTTAGGAAATAGTTTATACATCTCAGGAATAATTGTGTCAATTCCAGGAGTTTTGTTTAATTTTAATTTATTAATTTGAGGTTTAAGTTCAGACATTAAAACTGGATTATCTAGTAATATTATCTCATCTTCTATTAATTTATTTTTGATATGTTTTATAAAAAATGTTTTCTTATACTTTGTGGTTCTATTACTGGATCATATAAATTAATTGATTTAAAGTATATTTTACGTGCCTCTAAAATGCCTTCTAAATCTGAAACCTTTTTCTAGTTCCAGGAATATAAACTTCTTTTATATGGTTAGAGTTAATCATCTTTGTTCTGTTTGCTCATCTATGTTGATTTTTAGGATTCATAGAATAAGAACTCATTTTAATTTTCTCTAAATTAATCATAGTTTTATGATGTAATGTCTCTAAATATTTTTTAGATATCTTATCAAGTTATTTTGCTAAATTTTATTACCTTTTCGAATCTCTAATTTAAGTTGATCAAATTTAATTTGTAGGTCTAATAATTCTTTATTCCACTGTTTTTTTTTCTTATTAATACACCAAGATACATTTTTTATCATATAGGTATGATTTTAAAGAATCCCACACATGTATCTTAGATATATCCTTGGTTAAATTTGCATTTATAAAGGATTACATTTCTTTGTTATAAAATTTCTTAAAATCCTTCAGGTTAGTTGCATACAATGGAATTCTACTAATATAAGTACTTTTTTGGCATTCATTTTCAATTCAAACTTGATTGCATTGTGCTCGGATAATGGACATGTGACAACTTTAACTTTATCTAACTTTCCTGTTATATCACTTAAAATATATACTCTATTTGTTCTAGATAACTAAAAATAAGTATAGCAGCTCCCAACGGAAAAAACACCTCGCAGTTTGTAATAAAGTTATTAAACAAATGCCAAATATAAAACCTGAAAGGTGACCACGGAACCAGTTTGATGCCAGAATGTTCAGGCGTTGTAGGAGGTGAGACTGTCCCACAATATATATAAATTCCAATGAAAGTGCTGAGTAAAAAACCCGCGTATGATTTGGAGGTCGAAATATTTTATTACAACATGCTAGCAGTAAGCGTTTTCACTAAGGCTTCCTCAGACAGTTAAAATTCAAACAAAAACCAATTAAGAGGTTATATATACAAGTCAATCACGTACAATGTCAGCTGGTATCTCCAATTACACATTTAAAAAGATATACTACTTTCCGTTTCAAAAACATCACTTAATACAATAAAGTTTCTTTCTATTCAACACATTAAATAAGTTTCTTGCTGTTCAACACATTAAGAAACATTAAAAAACCTAGCACATTGTATAAATCAAACCTATGTTGGTTATAAGTTAAATATAAAGTTTTGTGTACATTATAAACTGCGATTCTTGCAGTGATGTTCTAAACTCATATAGTGCATTCTCTCCTATTAAAATATATTGCAAATGGGTCTGTTTACAACCCTATGACATTTCTTAAAAATAAAACATAATAAAACATGACAATAATATACAAATAAAACGAGTCATCCGACAGACTTCCAATGCAATAACTTTTCAATGTGAAGAACTTTTCAATGTGAAAAACTTTTTACGTTACCCTACTTGACCAGATCTAATCAGACTATCAACCTCGGAGATATCACAAACTACTGTACACTCTGTCCAAGCAGCAAGCCTCTGGATCACTAGATATCATATTGTATTAAACAAAAAACAAAAAACATCTCTGCATCCACTTGGGTCAAGGCTATTCAACGATGCCCGGCGATGCCGAACATTGTCAAAAGGCTTCCCAGGCAATGCTACTCCAAAGTGGACAACAGAGATGATACATCTATCCATATCAGCTAGGCTTTGCCGGAAGATATGACAGGCATTACATTACAACATGCCATATGAAGATATACAGTTACTCACTTGCTTATCATATTATATTAAATGAAATAAAAGCATTTCTGCATCTACTTAAATCAGCGCTGTTTAACGATGCCTAGTTATGCCAGACAAGTGGCTTGCCATTAACTGTATAATAAATTGTCTTGTTAGATGTACCTCTTAGATACTACTATGTAAAATAGGCATCAAGAACAATATATACTCTTAAATGGAATGCATCCATTCTTATCAGCTTAGTGTTGCTAAAAGATGAAATAAGCGTTACATTACAGCGTGTTATGCGGTATTTTGCACTTGCTCATTTGCATAGCTGTAAAGATCTTTAGTAAGCTACAGAAAAATATGTATTTTTACTGAAACAATGCATTAGCATATGCTATAATGGCTTGGGTAATGATTTTATTTGTAAGTTAGTCTTATGAGTTTCCTTAGCCAATATAGAGTAGCCCTATTGCAAAAATGACTATCATAAACTGGTTTAAAACTTGAACTAATTGCTATAGTGAAATGGAATAAGTACATAAATTCACAACACCTTTACTATTACATTCTTAAGCACATTTACTATTACTTTACCTTGATGCGTCTAGCTTTTAGTATAGGTTTTAAAGAAGCTCGTTCATTTAAGCCTCTCCCTTTATCTGCCCTTAATCTCATGATCCACTTAATCTCCAGTGTCTCTGTATTGTTTCATATATTACCTTCTCTAATAGAGGATTGGATGGTGTATATGGCCATAAATGCAAATGTATGTTCCTGGCCCTTTGAATCAATATGTTTGGCCAGGGCATTGGTGAGGTATTGGATCCTTATAGCATATAAATGTTCTCGTATTCTTATGCGGTAGGGTCTGTCTGTTTTGCCAATGTAAAATCTGTGGCATAGTCGGCATATGGCTAAATAAACTATATAAATAGTATCACAGTCTGCTGATACTTTGAATCTATAACATTGGCCTATATCAGGGTGTGTATAGCTATTTGTAGGTTCTATAAAAGAGCAATAGTTGCATCTCCCACATGGGTGTGTGCCATTGAAGGATTTGTTGATAGTCCTTGGCCCATTATTACATAATATTCTTTTGAGATTTGGTTTGTTCTTAAATAAAAAACAAGATTTCTCTCCCACTATTTTTGATATATCTTCATCCATTGTGAGGATGCGCCAATGATTGTTTACTAGCTCTCTTATTTCTTGGATATCACTTGTATAATACATAGGTATCTTTAGTGGATTTAGTACATCATCCATCTGTGGCTTCTTCTGATTAGAATGGGCAGAAAAATAGGGTGCTGCTGCTCCTTTCCTTAATGTATTAATATTCTCTAACTCTCTAGCTATCTCATGTTCTTTACAGGTACGTTTTAAAAGTCTATTTTTAAGTAAATTCAACTCATGTTGGTATCCACAATCGTTAGCATTGAGACGAGAAATACACATGCTTTGTCCTTTGATTATGTTTTTAAACACATAATTCAGATGTATGCTTTGTCGATGTAAGAATGTATTCTTATAACAATGTTTCCTAAATACCCCAGTTTCCAGTACTCTTTCTACATCGACATCCAGAAACTCAATTTTTGTTTTGGAAAAATGGGAAGTAAATTTTAAATAGGTAGTCATGTTATTAATATGGACTAGATAGTCTCTAAGTTCTTCCATATTACCACCCCAAATAAGAAAAATGTCGTCCACAAAACGACGGTAGAAGTGGACTTTATCTCTGTGTAGATGATAAGTAAACAGCTGTTCTTCCTCCCACGCAGCTAAAAACATGTTGGCGTAGCTATTGGCGCAGGGTGTGCCCATTGCCATGCCATCACGTTGAATATAGATGTTTGATTCAAATATGAATACATTATTTTCCAAAATAGTTTCCAAAAATAGGCATATGAGGTCTATTTGTATATCTGTATAGACACTATGTTTAATCAAATAATTTTTTGTAGTTGATATCCCTGTATCATTAGGTATAACAGTGAATAGTGATTGAATGTCTAGTGTAACAAAGGTCATATCTTGACTTAGTAATGTATCCTTGTTAAATTCATATAGGTCTAATATAAACTGTTTAGTATCTCTTAAAATGAATTTATTTTTATCTATCACTGGTCTCAGATGTTTTTCAACATATATAGAAAAGGATTCTGTGCACCATCCTCTTCCTGAGACTATTGGTCTCATTGGGGGTTACCTCCATCTTTATGGATTTTAGGTATAACCTGTATAAGCGGAATGGTGGGAAAATCCACTGACAAAAACCTTGCTAGTTCATTGTTAATATTATTATATATAACCAATTCTTCTATCATATTATTTATTTCATATTTGATCTCATTTACTCTCTGTTTTGAAATTAGGTCATAGAACTTTTTATCATTAAGCATATTATTCATAGCTTGATTATAGCGATCTCTGTCCATTACTACTAATGGCCCTCCCTTGTCAGCTGGTCTGAATATTAAAGTCTCATCATGTTGTAACCTGAATAGGGCTCTCCTTTCATTCCAATTCAAATTATTCTTATTTATATATGTATTTTTATTTCTATTGTGATAGTTGTTATGTCCATCACCAAGTACCTTGTATAAATCTTCCTCTACTAAATTATAGAACGTTTCTAATAGTGGATGGTTCTGAGGAATATACTCACTGGATCTTTTAAACACCTTGGATAATTGGTTATTATTACCATTACCAAACTGATAGCGCAGCATTACATTTCTGATGAACATTTTCATGTCCAATAAAACTTCAGTAAGTTGACTATGTGCAGTTGGAATGAAGCTGAGTCTTTTATTAAGCACATTAACTTCATCAGTATCTAAAATTCTTTGGGAAATGTTCCAGATCAGGCGATCCTCGCCTGGTTCCACATTCTGTTCAATGTTAAATTGGGGGTTCTCTCCTCGGATGACTTCATTTTCTGTCGCCCTCGACTCATGGAGCGATTCCTTCTGACCCCCCTCCACTGCTATGGGAAGGGGGAATTGGGGTAAACCCGCCACAGATTGTAGTGGTACAGCAGCATTGGAACTAGGCCCTGCTAAGTTACTGTTCTTGGATCGTACTACTGGTTGGGTAACTATAGCAGAGTTCCAATTCCCCCTTCCCATAGCAGTGGAGAGGGGGGTCAGAAGGAATTGCTCCATGAGTCGAGGGTGACAGAAAAGGAAGTTATCCGAGGAGAGAACCCCAATTTAACATTGAAGAGAATGTGGAACCAGATGAGGATCGCCTGATCTGGAACATTTCCCAAAGAATTTTAGATACTGATGAAGTTAATGTGCTTAATAAAGGACTCAGCTTCATTCCAACAGCACATAGTCAACTTACCGAAGTTTTATTGGACATGAAAATGTTCATCAGAAATGTAATGCTGCGCTATCAGTTTGGTAATGGTAATAATAACCAATCATCCAAGGTGTTTAAAAGACCCAGTGAGTATATTCCTCAGAACCATCCGCTATTAGAAACGTTCTATAATTTAGTAGAGGAAGATTTATACAAGGTACTTGGTGATGGACATAACAACTATTACAATATAAATAAAAATAAATATATAAATAAGAATAATTTGAATTTGAATGAAAGGAGAGCCCTATTCAGGTTACAACATGATGAGACTTTAATATTCAGACCAACTGACAAAGGAGGCCCATTAGTAGTAATGGACAGAGATCGCTATAATCAAGCTATGAATAATATGCTTAATGATAAAAAGTTCTATGACCTAATTTCAAAACAGAAAGTAAATGAGATCAAATATGAAATAAATAATATTGTAGAAGAATTGGTTAAATACAATAATATTAACAATGAACTAGCAAGGTTTTTGTCAGTGGATTTTCCCACCATTCCGCTAATACAGGGTATACCTAAAATCCATAAAGCTGGAGCTAATCCCTCAATGAGACCAATAGTCTCAGGAAGAGGATGGTGCACAGAATCCTTTTCTATATATGTTGAAAAACATCTGAGACCAGTGATAGATAAAAATAAATTCATTTTAAGAGATACTAAACAGTTTCTATTAGACCTATATGAATTTAACAAGGATACATTACTAAGTCAGGATATGACCTTTGTTACACTAGACATTCAATCACTATTCACTGTTATACCTAATGATACAGGGATATCAACTACAAAAAATTATTTGATTAAACATAGTGTCTATACAGATAAACAAATAGACCTCATATGCCTATTTTTGGAAACTAGTTTGGAAAATAATGTATTCATATTTGAATCATACATCTATATTCAACGTGATGGCATAGCAATGGGCACACCCTGCGCCAATAGCTACTCCAACATGTTTTTAGCTGCGTGGGAGGAAGAACAGCTGTTTACTTATCATCTACACAGAGATAAAGTCCACTTCTACCGTTATTTTGTGGACGTTTTTCTTATTTGGGGTGGTAATATGGAAGAACTTAGAGACTATCTAGTCCATATTAATAACATGACTACCTATTTAAAATTTACTTCCCATTTTTCCAAAACAAAAATTGAGTTTCTGGATGTCTATGTAGAAAGAGTACTGGAAACACATATTAATACTGGGGTATTTAGGAAACATTATTATAAGAATACATTATTACATCGACAAAGGATGCATCCGAATTATGTGTTTGAAAACATAATCAAAGGACAAAGCATGCGTATTTCTCGTCTCAATGCTAACGATTGTGGATACCAACATGAGTTGAATTTGTTTAAAAATAGACTCTTAAAACGTACTTGTAAAGAACATGAGATAACTAGAGAGTTAGAGAATATTAATACATTAAGGAAAGGAGCAGCAGCACCCTATTTTTCTGCCCATTCTAATCAGAAGAAGCCACGGATGGACGATGTACTAAATCCACTAAAGATACCTATGTATTATACAAGTGATATCCAAGAAATAAGAGAGCTAGTAAACAATCATTGGCGCATCCTCACAATGGATGAAGATATATCAAAAATACTGGGAGAGAAACCTTGTTTTTTATTTAAGAACAAACCAAATCTCAAAAGAATATTATGTAATAATGGGCCAAGGACTATCAACAAATCCTTCAATGGCACACACCCATGTGGGAGATGCAACTATTGCTCTTTTATAGATCCTACAAATAGCTTTACACACCCTGATACAGGCCAATGTTATAGATTCAAAGTATCAGCAGACTGTGATACTAGTCATATAGTTTATTTAGCCATATGCCTACTATGCCACAGTTTTTACATTGGCAAAACAGACAGACCCTACCGCATAAGAATACGAGAACATTGATATGCTATAAGGATCTGATACCTCACCAATGCGCTGGCCAAACATATTGATTCAAAGGGCCAGGAACATACATTTGCATTTATGGCCATAGACACCATCCAACAATCTATTAGGGAAAGTAATATACGAAACAATACAGAGACATGGGAGATTAAGTGGATCATGAGATTAAGGGTGGATAAAGGGAGAGGCTTAAATGAACGAGCTTCTTTAAAACCTATACTAAAAGCTAGACGCATCAAGGTAAAGTAATAGTAAATGTGCTTAAGAATATAATAGTAAAGGCATTGTGAATTTATGTACTTATTCCATTTCACTATAGCAATTAGTTCAAGTTTTAAACCAGTTTATGCTAGTCATTTTTGCAATAGGGCTACTCTATATTGGCTAAGGAAACTCATAAGATTAACTTACAAATAAAATCATTACTCAAGCCATTATAGCATATGCTAATGCATTGTTTCAGTAAAAATACATATTTTTCTGTAGCTTACTAAAGATCTTTACAGCTATGCAAATGAGCATGTCCAAAATACTGCATAACACGCTGTAATGTAACGCTTATTTCATCTTTTAGCAACGCTAAGCTGATAAGAATGGATGCATTCCATTTAAGAGTATATATTGTTCTTGATGCCTATTTTACATAGTAGTATCTAAGAGGTACATCTAACAAGACAATTTATTATACTGTTAATGGCAAGCCATTTGTCTGGCATAACTAGGCATCGTTAAACAGCGCTGATTTAAGTGGATGCAGAAATGCTTTTATTTCATATAATATAATATGATAAGCAAGTGAGTAACTGTATATCTTCGTATGGCATGCTGTAATGTAATGCCTGTCATATCTTCCAGCAAAGCCTAGCTGATATGGATAGATGTATCATCTCTGTTGTCCACTTTGGAGTAGCATTGCCTGGGAAGCTTTTTGACGATGTTCGGCATCGCCGGGCATCGTCGAATAGCCTTAACCCAAGTGGATGCAGAGATGTTTTTTGTTTAATACAATATGACATCTAGTGATCCAGAGGCTTGCTGCTTGGACAGAGTGTACAGTAGTTTGTGATATCTCCGAGGTTGATAGTCTGATTAGATTTGGTCAAGTAGGGTAACGTAAAAGGTTTTTCACATTGAAAAGTTCTTCACATTTTAAAGTTATTGCATTGAAAGACTGTCTCCTGACTCGTTTTATTTATATATTATTGTCATGTTTTACTATGTTTTATTTTTAAGAAATGTCATAGGGTTGTAAACAGACCCATTTGCAATGTATTTTAATAGGACAGAATGCACTATATGAGTTTAGAACATTACTGCAAGAATCGCAGTTTATAATGTACACAAAACTTTATATTTAACTTATAACCAACGTAGGTTTGATTTATACAATGTGCTAGTTTTTTTAATGTTTCTTAATGTGTTGAACAGCAAGAAACTTATTTAATGTGTTGAATAGCAAGAAACTTTATTGTATTAAGTGATGTTTTTGAAATGGAAAGTAGTATATCTTTTTAAATGTGTAATTGGAGATACCAGCTGACATTGTATGTGATTGACTTGTATATATAACCTCTTAATTGTTTTTTTGTTTGAATTTTAACGGTCTGAGGAAGCCTTAGTGAAAGCACTTACCGCTAGCATGTTGTAATAAAATATTTCGACCTCCAAATCATACGCGGGTTTTTTTACTCAGCACTTTCATTGGAATTTATATATATTGTGGGACAGTCTCACCTCCTACAATGCCTGAGCATTCTGGCATCAAATTGGTTCCGTGATCACCTCTCAGGTTTTATATTTGGCATTTGTTTAATAACTCTATTTATTCTAGATCAAGTACCATGTTGATGCAAAAAATGTGCAAAAAATAATGAATTTGCCTCTGAGAATTTGTTTATGCCCTTAATATTAAACATAATACCTAACACCACTCTTAAGTATTCAACTGCGGTACCACCTTTAACATTCTAGTAAGAAAAGCGCAGTCTGGGTCTGAACTGTCTGCAAACAGCTACAGTTAACTTTGTGTATGTGTCTACCTGTTTGAGCCAATATTCATTTTCCCCTGGAGAGCACTCTGCTTTGGCTTGTAAGCAGCCCCCCACCACACACACACACACACACACACACACACACACACACACACACACACACACACACACACACACACACACACACACACACACACACACATCTTCCACTTTCTCTTATTCCCTTCTGTTAGCAAATAGTATCCATAACTGATCAATACTGTGTGTTTGTTAATTTAAACTATGACCACAGTAGCCTACTGATACAAGGTTATCCTGTTTTTCCACCTGAGAAATTAAGAAATGACTTACAGTTTCAGAGCAGTCCTTGGTCAGTTGTGATTGTTTCTTAACACATACTTGTCTTTGCTTTGGCTCATTAGCAGCAGTACAAAGAACTGCCTGCTCACACCCTTGTTCTCCCCTCCCCTTCCCTGTTTATTACCTTAAGACAATCCCAAAGTTAATAATTATTACCTGTGGCAGGCACCATTTTTAAAACTACAATCCACTCTGCTACAGGCCCCATGAAGGCTCAGTGTCTCTCCAGTAAGTGTTTTACAACTGTAAATGCCTATTTATGTTGAATTGTATTAGACATTTTACAACTGTATATGTTTATGTTGAATTGTGTTAGACGTCTAATATGATTTATGCTTTATTATTGGATGTTACTATGGCATGCTAGCATTTGTATGCACCAAGTTGTTTTTAGTATAATAGTATGTATGGTCTATTTGCATAGCTGCACCTTGTTCACTAATGTTATTCATGTAATTGTGTTGTGTGTAGACAGCTCATACTAGTGTCTAAATTATTTCTATATAATTGTGCTGTTACTGGTGGATAGAATCACATTAGAGAACAATGACAGATTGCTGCTCGCTATATTTTTATCTGTGACTGCATAACTGTCTGGGGTTTTTTTTCTAATGTTCTTCCAATTGGTTCAGTATCTGCATATACTAAGTAGTTGGTTCAAGACATTGTTCTGCATGTGGTAGCTATTTGCTCAGTGTGTTTTTTGTAATCTTTATAATATATATTTACCATCTCAAAAGTGCTTACTCCTCTCTGTACTATTCTTTTCTAGACTTAACACCACTCTTAAGTATTCAACTGCGGTACCACCTTTAACATTCTTGTAGGAAAAGCGCAGTCCGGGTCTGAACTGTCTGCAAACAGCTACAGTTAACTTTGAGTATGTGTCTACCTGTTTGAGCCAATATTCATTTTCCCCTGGAGAGCACTCTGCTTTGGCTTGTAAACAGCCCCCCCCCCACCACACACACACACACACACACACACACACACACACACACACACACACACACACACACACACATCTTCCACTTTCTCTTATTCCCTTCTGTTAGCAAATAGTATCCATAACTGATCAATACTGTGTGTTTGTTAATTTAAACTATGACCACAGTAGCCTACTGATACAAGGTTATCCTGTTTTTCCACATGAGAAATTAAGAAATGACTTACAGTTTCAGAGCAGTCCTTGGTCAATTGTGATTGTTTCTTAACACATACTTGTCTTTGCTTTGTGATTGTTTCCAGCCCCCTCATACGAGCAACTAACAGGGTCTCTACCCACTTCGCTCCCCACCCTGCCCCCTATTCCCTCCCATCCCCAGTGGTCCCACCTTTATTGCACTCAAACCCCTCCCATCTTTCCAATAGCCAACCACAGCGCTAACCCAACACTACCTCCTCCATCTTCCCACTACTATCACACCTCCTCAACTAACATATACAAGCATACCTTTCCTATGCTCACTGCATGCACTCTCCTTGCATATCCTACATCCTACCAAAGCTCCATCATTCCCCCACTCAACCACTACCACTATACTACTACTCACACCACCACTCATGTCTCACCCACACTCAGATCCCCTCCCACCAGCTCAAGAACCATCCCTATGCACCCCTCACATATTCTACCAACTATATTACTCAAACATAAAGCATCCCTACAACTTAACATAGTAACCCTCCCACCATACCTATTACCCACAGAGCACAATCATAAAGTTTCCCTTATAAACAAACACATTCAAAAACTGAGAAAACTAATAATCTCATGCATATCAAAACTAGCCCTAAGTGGAGACATCCACCCCAACCCTGGCCCTACCATCTCCAACCCCAATCCTCATAATCAGACTAGAAACCACAACTTCTCCCATATTACAGCCAATAGAAAGCCAAGTGACTTCCTTCTACTAAGCCTAAATATTAGAAGTATATCCAACAAAGTCCATGAACTCCATGCCACCATAGACGTGTACTCCCCAGATATAGTCATCCTGACAGAAACCTGGCTAAAACCTCACATTACCAGTGAGCAAATACTCCCTACAGGGTACGGCATACTAAGAGTAGACCGGCTAAACAAAAAAGGAGGTGGTGTAGCTATAATATTTAAACAGCATCTAAACATCCAGATCTTAAAATCATCAGCTCCACAAATAGGCAATGAAGAAATAATATATACCAACCTCAAAATTAACCAAAACAAAACCATCAACATAATTGGATGCTACTTCCCACCTGGCCAAAACATCCCTCCACTAGAAAACCTCCTCAGCTGGTCTACCCACCATCTCCCCCAAGAAACTATCATCTTTGGTGATTTCAATATTGACTGGCAATCCTGTTCTGGCAACAATCCAACCCATCATGTACATCTTCATGGCTTCACCCAACTAGTCCAGTCACCAACCAGGATAAATAAAAACTCCAGCAAGCACACTACCCTGGATTGGATACTAGTCAGTAAGAGCCCCCAGTCATATATAACAGGCTGCTTATCAGATAGCCTCAGTGATCACTCCCCAACATTCCTACTCAAAACATACCTATACCAAGCTAAACCTGTCATCTACCGTCAAATACGTAAAAAACTAAACTTTAACCCAATCACATTCATCTCATCCCTCAAAGAATGTAACAGGCATCCTCTAAAGTACCTCAGTCTAGATGACGCAGTTGAATTTTTTAATACTACCTTCCTGAACATCCTTAATTAACATGCCCCCATAAGATTTTCCAGAACGAAAGCACAACCCTCCCCATGGCTACAGAAAACCACTAAGTCAGAAATGAAAAACAGGGATAAAGCCTGGGAGCACTGGTGCAAAACCAAAACCCCCTCAGCTAGACAGAAATTCCTAGAACTACGCAATAGAGTCAAAAATCTAATAAAACAGGACACATTCCAATACTACCAGTCTGCCTTAGACTCCTCACAACACAGCCGTAAACAATTCTGGTCCTCCATAAACTCCATCCTCCATCCAGGTAAAGTCAGTACCCCTCCTCCTAACATCCCTCACTCCTAAGAAAATATTGCTACCTCATTCAACACACTCTTCACCCAAACCATGCTATCACTAGCTAAACAACACAACCCCCTCCCCTCCAACCCACACCTTCAACTAGTAATCTCCCCACTGCCTTCTCTTTTTCTCCTGTACCTACCTCCAACATAAAAAATCTCTTAACTAAACTTAAACCCACCAAATTAGTAGCAGACAACTTCCCAAGTGAATACCTACAAATCGCAGCTGATGCTCTGGCCTACCCAGTATCCATCTTGATTAACTGATCTCTGTCAGAAAGTTACGTTTCCACACTGTGGAAAGTATCACATATAATTCCCCTCCCCAAAGGTGGACCCTCCGCAGAACTAACCAATTACTGCCCCATAGCTATTTTCTCTCCACTCTCCAAAATACTAGAGAGATGCATACACTCTCAGGTCTCAGACTACCTCCTTACTAACAACCTCCTTTCCAGTACTCAGCATGGTTTCCAACCAAACCATAGCACCACCACTGCCTTACTCTCCTTTACTAACACTATCCTTCAGCATAAAAACAATGGCTATCTCTCCTCTGCTACTTTCCTAGACTTATCTAAAGCATTTGACATGGTCCAACACAAACAACTTATCTCTGTCCTCAATAACCTATCCTTCTCACAATCAGTCACCAACTGGTTTCAGAGTTACCTGTCTGACTGCCAACAATCCATTGTATGGCAGAATGACATATCTTCCCAACTACCTGTCTCCATAGGGGTTCCCCAAGTATCCATCCTTGGACCCCTACTCTTTTCTGCTTACACCAATAATCTAGCCTCTGCCACCAAACATGGCACACTCATACGATACACAGATGACTTGACCATCATCTGCTCAGCCCAGTCCCTACCCAAACTGCAAAAAGTCACACAGAAAGCCTTTTCCTCTGTTGAAACATGGTTATCTAATGCCCAATTAATACTCAACCCAAACAAAACAAAACTACTCATCTTCCAACCCACCAAACATACTCAAAACAACTCCCACTTTAACATCACAGCAAAAGACAACACCACTATATACCCAACTGAACACACCAAATTGCTAGGAGTGGAAATAGACAATAAACTAAAATTTGACATTCACATATCCATGACCATAAAAAAAGTCCACAAAAAACTAGGAGCGTTATACAGAAATAAGCAATTTCTCACCAAAGCAGCAAAGATTTCAATAGCAAATTCCCACCTTATCTCCACCCTACTTTATGCCTCTCAAATATATACCAACCTAAGGAATGTGATCTAAACAAGCTAGAGACCTGCTACAACAAAATCGCCAAATTTGCCACAGGGTCATCCTACCGTAGTCATCACTGTCTCTCACTTGCTGAACTGGGCTGGCTTGAGCTCCCTCACCTCCTTCAGTGGTATCAACTCTCACTCGCCCACAAACTAGTAAACAATCCACTAAATGTCCCATCCCTCCAGAATCTACTCCAACCCTATCGCACCACCAGACCACTAAGATCCAGCAACAAAAATCACTTGCAGATCACTAAAGCCAATAACTCTGCTGGTGAAGCACTATTCTCTTGCACCATAGCCAAATTATGGAACTCACTCTCACCCACAATTACCTCCGTACCATCATGCACCCACTTCAAAACTTTACTAAAAGCGCACCTAAAAACATGCTGGCTATGCCCTTGCAACTCCCACTCTAATATCACCCACCCCATCTAACCACTACCTTTCTTTCCACTCCACTAACTACCTTGATTATAGCAAGCTCAGATGCTCATAAGCCTAGTACTTATTATACAGCAGGAACTTCTCATTGTAACATTTGTTAATGTCTGTTATGTACTTCACAGATACAGATTCTAGTTGTCTACTGATGTACTATGTTCTTCATCTGTAAATATGTTGTAAGTAATTGCTATGTTAAATTGTTAATCACTATGTAATCCAATGTAACTACTGTCTGTTTATTTTACTGTGGAGCTTTTCTTCCCGGGCCTCCGCTGAAAATGGACCTACGTCCAGTCGGACACTCCCGGTCAACAAATTTAAATAAATAAATAATAAATAAATAAATAAATATGTATGAAGTCTATTAATACTTTAGATGACACTGGTTTCCTACAATTATTTATTGTGTTAGTGTCAAAATTATTCAAAATACAATTTCAAGCCAACAGTTAAAATTATACGCCCTTTAGAATGTTATATATTCTCCTCAAACTGTTGCTTAACCACTTTAATTCCTAATTCATGAATTCAATAAAGATTAATTAGAGTATATATTCTCCCATTTAACTCCACAGATACTAAACAAAACATTCCAGATCTGCCATTGCATATATTTATGATTTTAGGCATTAATGCAGAGTTTTCCATAAAATTGCAACACATCTTTTCTTTTGTTTATAACGTGACCTAACAAGTACTGACTAGATATTTGTATTAAGTCTATTAATGTCTTCTTGTAATAAATGTGTCTTCTGTAAGACTACAATTTGGGCATTAAACATTTTTAAATATTTGTTTAAATGCCCCCCCCCCTTTTACAGCTGTTATTCAAACCATTAACATTGATAGAAATACACTTCATATACAATGTATCAGTAGAAGTATAGTTAGCCATATGTTCTGAACAATATAGAGAAAAATATGGCTAAAAATGATTGTATATATTTTTAGCAATAAAAGCTGAAGTTATTAATACTTGTAGACACCAAATTATAAGTGGTTAAAGACTGAAATATTAAACATTTAAATAAAAGGTAAACCACACAATCCCTGGGGATTAAGACCGCATGTTTAAATAGCATCTCTGTTCAAGTGATCCTTCTAAAGTCTCCTCTTTAACTATTTGAGAATTAATTTTCTACAGAAAGTTACTTCTTAAACACATATTAATGATATATATATATATATATATATATATATATATATATATATATATATATATATTTATTTCTTATTTTTTATATTTATGTTTCAAGAATATGTAATTGAAAAATAATTTTGCATAATATTGATCAATTTACTCTAATTACTTTTAATACTTAAAAGAACAATAAATGAAGGACCCACAATTCAAATGAAGTAGACCTCTGCAAATGAAAATAACTTTAGCAAGAACTTGAGACATAGTTTTCTAGACACTTCAGAGTTCTTAAATCAACTGTTGTGACCATTCTCAAATCCTAACTATGTAAAATTCACTCTTTCAATACTCTACTTGGTGATGATACAGTTTTATATGAAATCAAAAAAGGTTATGCGTCTTATTTAGAATTTCCTAGAATAAATAAACAGAGTCATATATATATATATATATATATATAAAATCAGTGTCTGCACTACTTAATTCTTTAAAAAACTCATGTCCATTTCAGTTGAAAATCTACAAAAAATCTTAATTTATCTATTGTCTATATGAAAAGGAAATATATTATATAACATTACCAAGTAGATTAAAATTAACATACAAAGTTAGTCTGTACAAAACAGTTATAGAAATATATTAAGATATGTGGTTATAATCTTACATATTACTAATTGAAACAGAATAAAAATATGTACAGAAATCCTGGAACTGGAATGTAGATAATCAGATAGAACCAAAAATGACCAGGTAGCTAAGACTTGGAAATTATTTATTATTCACACCATGGTTAAGCACTTTCATCTGTAAAAAATAACTTCAGAACCATGAATGAATCAAAGAAACAGAGACTCACTATGTGACTCATCAAAGTTTCAAGCAATAACACACCCCACAAAAAAAAAAAAAAACAATCACAAGTAAGCATAGTGAAAAAGTCCACCAAAATATTTAAAGGGACATAGCCAAAACACTGTAGATCACATAGAATGTTGAACATCATGTTTTCAGTTTATTTTACAATCGTGGAGTATAAATTCAGTTTATTTTACACCGTGGAGGTCTCCATTTGTCTTAGCATGCAATTTCAATTCAATTGAGATGGGAATAGCTTCATTAAGACCTGGATAATTCACAGCATCCAAATGAATTTGCCAGAACTTCTGTCGATGTAAAAGCTAGTTCTGTCAGTCCCCTGAATGTACAGCAGAATCAATCTGTTCAAGCACCATGAATTTAAACTTTCTAAACCCAACACATACAGAAACATGTCTAGCAAGTGCACTCTTGTTATCCATTCATTAACTTTGATTCATTCATGGTTCTGAAGTTATCTTTTACAGATGAAAGTGCTTAACCATGGGTTGAATAATAAAAAAGTTCGTAGTCTTAGCTAATGAGTTATATGAACTAACCTATGACCTATGAACAGCAAGTGCACTCTTGTTATCCATTTTAGCAGTGCTATACTGGTATTGGTAATTTTTTTTATTAAGTGCATTCTTAATCTTGCCAATGTAAAAGGCAGAACAGGAGCAGCATCTCATCAGGTACACAACTCTCTCAGTTAAATTTCCCTTGTGCATTCATTTTCAATATTTTTTCAAGACGTGTACCCCCTAAATTAGTGTTAATAAAGGGACATTGATGGCAATGGCCACATTTAGATGTCATCAATAAATTATGCTGAGATATTTTGGCTAGTTTCTCTAAAATCCTGTTAATGTTGGCTTTATTCTTGAAGGTAAAAGTAGGGGGACCTTCAAAAACCCTTCAAATCATCATTGCACAGAAGAATAGACCATTTTTTTATGTAGAATTTTTTGTACGTCATTCACATCTGATGAATAATGCAAAACCATATTGAAATAATGACAGAAACTGTGGTTTAGATCAGAACTCATACCTTTCTTACAAGTGTTGAACTTGTAATTCTGCAAACCCTAACATATGCAGAGGTGCTTACATATAACTTACCCAAACCTCAAAGGTGCAGTCCTCAGAAACTCTGCACGCACACAAATAAGACAATTCCCATCACAACACATAAAACCACATCTCATTATGTCTCAGCTGTCAAGCTCATAAGGTGAAACATTCTGTAATCCAATATTCTGGTCATAGGAGACTCCATTGTGAGATACACGGATGTCCCTCTTACCAGGCTGGATAAGGGGAAGGTTACAATTAGTTGCCTGTCAAGGGCCAGGATTCACCAGATCATTCAAGCACTCAGGTCACTTACCCTTAAGTATCAGTATGACTCAGTCATAGTCCATGTGATCGTGAATGACCAGAGATGTACCTCCTTGCACTTTATGAAGAGAGACATGATTGCACTTTCAGAATATGTGTCACAGACAGGTATGAGCCTAGCATTGAGCGGCATTCTACTGTCCTCAAAGGTGATGCCACAATACCAGCAGAAAATGATAGTCTTTAACAATTGGCCTAGCTACTGGCATCATTCAAAAGGGGTCCAATACTTGTCAGCCTGGGAGGACATAGTTGAAAGCCATGGTGCTTTGCCAAGGATGGTCTTCACCTGTCACCTCTCAGCTTTTGTATATTGACCAAAACATTATCCACCCCTGCAGTGCCTTTTTTAGGCATTGCCAAGCAGACAAACCTTCCAAAATAATAAAAGCTACTAAGGACAACCTAATTGTGTTACTGCTTAGTGCTAGGAGTCTCAACAAGAAACTGCACTCCTTGGAAGCTCTCCTCACCCTGGAGAATGTTGACATCTGTGCAGTTACTCAAACATGGTTCAAAGCCATGGAAAGCACTCCAGCAGTACATGGATATAATACCTTTCTTATGTTCCAACCACCCACTGAACCTGAAAGGGCAAAAGTTGGAGGTATATCTATTTACATAAAGATAAGCACACATCAAGGCTGGTCAAACAATATGACATGCTCGAGCTACTCCATGTCCAACTAGCCATGAGAAAAAGCCATTACCATATTCTTGCTAGATACAGGTCCCCCACCATGAACAAGGAAACCTATATATCATACCTGAAGTTACTAGAATCACTCACCATCCAGCCTGATAGTATACTCATGGGTGATTTTAACCACCCCTCTGTTAATTGAGAGGCATACACAACCACTAACATGCAGGCCCAAAGATTTCTTGACTTTGTAAATTCAAATGCCATGGAGCAGCTAGTCTGCACTCCCACTATATCCTAGATCTAGTACTCACAAATAGAAATAGCTGCACATACCATAGTGTGATGTCCCCACTGGTAAAATCAGATCACAAAGAGGTCTCCCTTGAAATATAGGTAAAACTAGTCCCCCCACCTAACCCCAAAAACTTTAAAAACTTCTCTAAGGTAAATTTCCCCCTTTAAAGGATGGCATAACTAGTTTCCATGCTCCCCCAAATAATAGCTCTCAGTCTCTTGGTACAAAAAATCTGGACAAAGCCAAAATATGTGGGGGGGAAAAACCACACAAATAGGGACATATTTTAAATATTGCTCTTATAAGCTTAGAAATTTGCTAGAATAAAAGGTTGTGTGGTTCCATGCATTTTCTGGAGGATATAAAGTCTGAAACACAAATGCTTGTCATTTTTTAGTGAATTCAGTCTTTACCAATTCACCACAAAAAATAACAGATTTAACAAGGCACATACCAAAAATATTAGGCAAAAATCTGGACATTCTGTAAAAATCTGGACAGTTGGGAGGTATGCCCCAAATACAGAAAGCACAGAAGCCTATGCAGCGACATACACAAAAGCCCTGTATGATCATATAAACAACTGTATATAAATAGCAGTACCAAAGTGAAATAAACCCAGGTCAAACTACCAAAACAAGCCACCCTGGTTGACCCCTGGTATTAACAGGTTTTACAACAAAAGAAATAAAATCCTGTTCAGAAGAAAGAGGGAATGTGCACAACAGAGCAAAAAAGTCCCTCATTAGTCTAAACAAGTGAATCAGAGAACTAGCAAGTCTTTGAAAAGCAGACTTTGAGCTAAAAATAGCCCCTAAAGCTAAGGATAACCTCAACACATTTTTCAGTTATGCCTATAAGCTTAAGGGCAACACTCAACAATGTGCAGAATTAGCTGTAGATTGCATCACCTATACTCAGTTAGAAGATATAGCAAATCCGCTGGCTGACAAATTAATCTCAAATTTCAGTTCCCCATCACATCCAGTCCTCCCCAAAGAAATACCCTACACCACTGTACCACCAATTATCACCAAAGAACAGGTTGCCACTGCACTGTCTAAAGCTAAAAACATGGCTTCAATGGGGCCTGACAACACCAGGTTGCCTCTTAAACAGCTTAAATCAGGACTTATCAGGCCCATTAGGATCTCTGTTTAACCACAATTTCTGGACTGGCTTTGTTATGATAGAGTAGAAGGCAACAGCAGTCACCCATCTGCATAAAGGGGGACCAACTACTGACCTGGGAAATTATAGACCCATAAGCTTGACAAATCTTATATGCAAGGCTATGGAAAGAATAATCATGTACCTGATAAATAATGATATAGAAAACCTCCAAATGCAGAATCCCACCAAATTCAGCTCTGTCAAGGGCATGAATCTGGTGGATGTCTTTGAGAAAGTCATTAAGGTCATGGTTGAGGGTAAAACAGTACATAGCATCTACTTTGACCTGGCTAAGGCATTTGACACAATTCTCCACTCAGGTATTATAAATAAACTCACAAAACATGGCATGAATCCCTATGTCATCAGATGGATAGTCAGTTGGCTCACGGACAGAGCACATTTGGTTAAAGTAGATGAATCCAGATCCAGCAAGAGGCCAGTTACAAGTGGTGTACTACAGGGCTCAGTGCTGGGACTAATCCTGTTTGAAATATACTTATCTGAAGCCAAGGCTATATGTGGAAGGCATCTAGATGACATAGTTTAACAATGAATACAAGCCAGGGGCAATCACTGAATCTCCCAGCAATGCAGATATCCATCAGGAGGGTCTAGATCAGACAATCGATTGACAGCAGAATCATGGCCTAACACTTAATGTGAAAAAAATGTATTGTCATACCCTTTGGGAAGTCAAATACCTCTGCAAATTACAACATTAATAGCACACCTGTAAGAGTAGATATAGAGGAGAGATCTATGTACATATATACATAGTAGCCTGAACTTTGAGCGCCATGTGTCCATGGTGGCGAGAAACTCTTCTGTGGCACAACTTGTAAGTAAACGTATGACATCCTGATCCAAGGAAATTACAGTCCTGCTGTGCTCAGTCCTCATTAGACCAATAACGGAGTACAATGGGGAATTTGGCATGTACTTGACTAGGCACTTACAGCAGCTATATCAACTTCAGAAGTTCTCACAAAGAAAACACAAGGTGTAAACAGCATGTCTTATGTTGATAGACTAAAATCCCTATCACTTTACTCTGTTTCCTACCGACGATTAAGGTGTGACCTATGCCTGACTTAAAATCCAGCACTGATGGAGCTGCTGCACATCCACAAGTCAAACAGCATGAGGGTCACTCGATCTAGGGATCCAAACTTAGTCATCAACTCAAACAAAACATGCTGGACAGACAGATATGTGTCTCACAGATTGCCCCTTCTTTGGAACAGGCTTCCTATTCACATGGGCACAGCTCTTCCCTGGCTCTCTGCAAATGCAGTTTGGATCAATGGATGGGGAAATCACACATTCACAGCTGGGTATAGTGCCTGTGTCCCTTATGGACAGAGGCAGTTTGTAAGATACTCAAGACATAGGCACAAATCCATCCCATTCTCTTGTTCCTAGAGGCCCTATATTGACTAAAATCAGTTTATACTTCCAATGCTTATAAGGGCTTTTAAGCCATTAGCCTAGTAATTTCCTATGAAACTATGATAAAATCCCTCGCTGCTTTACATAATCATATGCATGTGTAGCTGTGAGAGTACAACATTTGTCTTCATGTTAAACTGAGTACCTCTAATACACAAATGTATACTAACCATAGCCTTCACTTGCTTTCTATAGCATATATTCAGTGTTCTGGCTATTTTTTATGGAATTGCTTGAAATTGTACATTGTGCTGTTTATTTTCTGAAATCAGGCCTTTCTTAGAGGTGTTCCCTGAAAATGCACAGTGAGACCTCCTTCCTAACAAATGACAATTGTCTTCCTGATTAGAGGCTGGATGCATATTAAATACCAATAAAGAGGCAGACAATAAGACCTTATTTAATGTGAACCAGTGAAACAATGAGAATGCACTAAAGACAACTACACCTAAAGAAGGCCAATAAGATACTGCCCCTTGATCCACTAAGAGTTTCTTGTTAAAATCATCAACATTTATTTATTTATTTGATTTGTTAACCAGATGTGTGCACTGGTCCAAGGACCCTTTTCAGTCGTGGCCTGGGTCATAAAGCAAAAAGAGATAAAGTAATAGGTAATAAAACAGATATTCTAGTAGGCAATTAAAACAGGCATTGTAACATATGACAGACACAGTTACACTTATATAAACATTGATAAATATACTTTGATTGTGTAAATGCATCCACCATAAATCCAAGAAAAGATATTAAAAAAAAAAATATATATATATATATATATATATATATAAATGTTTACTGTCAAAATCCTGAAATGCAGAACATTTTTGCATTAAAAGAATGAAAAAAAATGTTGAAAATGAAAATAAAATTTGGCCAGAATGTCGAATGTGATAAACATGATGATAGACATTCGATATGCCTGACTTCTGGTTTCAAAAGTCATGGGTCCTTTTATGTTTTAGCAGGGGAGCAAGCCTCCCTGCACCCTCCACACTCCCTGCTTATATATACTAACACCAGATCACAGTACAGTGAGGAAAAGGGTAAATTACCCGATCCACACTGTACCCTAATCTCCATTCAAAACATCAAGTTTATATTATCGAATGTATACCCACTTTCGCTAATATACACTAGACTACTTTCAGTTCTACATTATGACAGCTTAGAAACCATGCATTCGACTAAGCGGTATTCAACTAAGTGCTTTTCACATTTTGGCTCTTGCCGCTCCTATAGTGCCTTTTTTAGGCAAGGTTCAAATGACAAATTCACCACCATAACAGGAACAGGCAAGCAAAAACTGAGGGTAATGCTACTCAATGCTAGAAGTCTAAATCTCAAATGGCACTCACTTGAGGCACTCCTTAAAATGGAGAACATCAATGTCTGTGCAGTGACTGAGACCTGGTTCAAGGCTCCAGAGAGTACCCCTGCATTACCAGGCTATAACTCATACCACACTTTTCGGCCATCTAATCTGTACTGGAACACCAAAGGCAGAGGTGTGTCCATATTCATTAAGGATATCCACACCTCCAGGCTAGTTGCTCAGCATAATGCAGCTGAGGTTATCCAAGTGCAACTAACTCTAGGCAAAACTGCAATCCAAATTGTAGCTTGCTACAGATCCCCCACCATGCCCCAGGATTCCCACTCCTCTTTTCTTGATATACCGGAAAATATTAGGGTTCAACCAAACACCCTAATATTGGTTGATTTCAACTACCCCACCATTAACTGGGAAAACTACTCATGTACCAACACCTTCACTCAGCGCTTTCTGGAATTCATAAATTCCAATGCCCTGGATCAACTTATCCACACCCTCACCAGGGGCAACAATATCCTAGACTTAGTCATTACCAACATGAGTGACCAGTGTTCCACACCTGAAGTCAACTCCTCTTTGGTCAGATCCGACCATAAGCTAATCACCCTAGATATCCACATCTCGCCCCCACCCCCCATTAAGGAAACCATGGTAAAAAATTTCTCCAAAGCCAACTTCATGCTTCTTAAGACAGAAGTGGTGAACTTCATGACACCCACGCAGATGGACAATACAGTTATGACTGCTGAATCCTACACAAATGCACTCTATAAGCACTTACATGAGTGCATGGATCGTGCTATCTCAAACAGAACCAAGACACTATCCTCCAAAAAAGGAAGCCAATCTGGTGGTCCCCTGCCATAAACAAACTCTACAACAGAAGGAAAAAATTGTTGCAAAAGAGAGTAAAATCCCATGAGTGGAGGAGCTCCCTGGTCAGCCTCAGCAAGAAACTGCGATCCCTTATACGGTCCTCCAAAGCTAGCTATGAAAACAAGATTGCCACTGATTCTAAGGACAACCGCAAAGCATTCTATAGCTATGTCAAGAATCTCAATGGCAACACTCAGATCTGCTCTGAGTTACAGCACAATGGCACAAAAATTACAGAACCAACTGATATTGCCAACATCCTGGCAGATAGGTTCAGTGCTAACTTTACCCCCCTCTCACCCCCTAAAGGGCCCATATCTATACAGGAAGAATGCAGAGTCCCTGTAATCATAACTTTACAGGTAAAAGCAGCACTCTCTAAAGCCAAAACACAGCATTCATGGGACTGGACAACATCCCAGGCTGCGTTTTACACGAACTTCAGAATGAACTGGCACCCCATCTAAGCACCATGTTCAATCATAGCCTCACTTCAGGCTTTGTGCCCACTGAATGGTGCACAGCAACGGTTATCCAACTCCACAAAGGGGGAGTCACCACTGATCCTGGGAACTATCACCCTATTAGCCTGACGAGCCTGGTCTGCAAGACCATGGAACGTATCATCATGGAATTCATAAACAAAGACATTGGTAACCTTCAAACTCTGGACCCCACCCAGTTCAGGTTTGTGAAAGGCAGATCTTGCCTCCTGAACCTGGTCGACTTCTTTGAGGCAGTCAGCAAAGCCATAGATGAGGGTAAGGTGGTTCACACAGCCTATCTTGACCTCGCAAAGGCTTTCAACACCATCCCCCATTCTGGAATTATAGCTAAACTCACTAAACTAGGTATAAATCCCTATGTCACAAGATGGGATGCCAACTGGCTCACTGACAGATCCTACATTGCAAAAGTTGCAGACTCCAAATCTGACTTCAAACCAGTGACAAGTGGAGTACCACAGGGTTCAGTCCTGGGACCACTCCTGTTTGGTATCTACTTCTCTGAAGTACAGGCTAACACAGAAGGCCTCTGGCTAACGAAGGTCACAGATGACTGCAAACTAGGAGCTATGGTCAAGCCGCCAAATGATGTGGACATCCTACAGAAGGGCCTCACTGAGACAGATGCCTGGTGTCAGTGCCATGGCCTCAAGCTCAATGCCAAAAAGTGCATTGTTATCCCCTTTGGTAAAAACTCTGTACCCATGAAATACCACATAGGCGGCAGTCTTCTTAACACCAAATGTGTGATAAGAGACCTTGGGACCCAGGTGGATAGTAGTCTCTTCTTTGATAATCACATTGCCACAATAGTCAGGAAATTCTTCTATATGGCACACCTCATCACAAAAGGGTTTTCATCCAGGAAAAAAAGAGGTCATTGTTCCCCTCTACTCAACACTCATTAGACCCATTATAGAGTACAACACCCCTTTTGGAATGTACCTCACAAGACATCTGCAGCAGCTGGAAAGGCCACAGAAGTACCTCACAAAGAGAATTACTGGCCATACACAGATGCCCTACACTGAGCGTCTCAAAAAACTCCAGCGTTACTCTGTAGCATATCGCCTACTCCAAGGTGATCTCTGCCTAACATATAAAGCTATGTCAAACCCAGAGCTGTTGGACATGTTACACCTGAAGAAATCCCAATCCCTCCAAGCTACACACTCTAGGGTCCTAAACCTTGTTACCACAATAAACAGGACTTGCTGGAGGGAAAGATTCCTGTCCCAGAGACTTCCCATACTCTGGAACAAGCTACCCATCTATGTCAAGCAAAGTTCCTCATTAACACTCTTCAAGAAAAATCTTGAGGAATGGATGGGAAACAGGAAATACACCCCGGGGATCAATTCGGTGGCTCTGCTCGACAGGGGCACAGGAAATTAACTTTCTTGGGTTGGCATAAGCCAGGGAACTTTGTTGTCTAGGCTTACTTAGGCCCTTGGGCTGATAGCCTAGTACCTACTATGAACTTATATACATGTATTATGAAGGCTGCATTTTGCCAGTTTTATTGGTTTTGGTCAAGCTACAATATGTGGTAAAAATGATAGCATCAACAGGGCTGAGGCTGACAGCTACAGTCATGAATCCAGTTTTATACTGCATCTGTACACAGGGGAATACAGTAACTTGATTAGAAAGAGCTAGTTTAGTATTATATTATGCACTAAATGATGTCTAGAGAATGAGACTTGGGAGGTACTACAGAAATGGATTTCATTACACATCAATGGCATAGCAGGAGCTGTTATTAAAAGTTACTTATCTTAATTACTTGCAGATTAGCAGATGCTAATTATTCATATTTACAGAAACAAGATCACTTGAACTATTTCTGCAGATGAAAACTGAGGTGCATTCTGAATAGTGGGGATGTGTTAATATCTCATTTTGTTGTTGATATAGTATTTCAGTTAAATTATGAAATTTTGTAAAAAGCTGACCTTCACCAACTGATACTTTGTATGGGGCTCTGTGTAGCTAAATAATGCCTTCACTCCAAAAGGCATATGAATTGTACGATATGTTGTTGATTTTTGGGTGGGGAGAAAAATAATCACGCAAAAGGCTTATATAGCTGAAAGAATTCATACACCTGCTGTTACAGGAGACATTTGGCATTTGAGATGGTGGTGCACTTGAGTTGATCTCGGTTGGCCAGACTGATAAATCTTAATTTTTATTTATTTTTTATTTTTTGGAGAATTCTTGCTCTCTGTTGAAGATTAATGGTGATCATTGGCAGTCCATATTTGAGTCTTGGGATGTGTGTTGAGTGTTATAGCTCATATAGCATCTTGTGTCACCAGGTTTGATATCCTGTAAGGTTTTTAATTGGTGTGAGATGTTTTGTGATTGAATTTCAGTGTGAGCCTGAATGAAGAGTGTTTGGTCGTTATATTTCTTGTGAGAATACAGGAAGGGTTATGTTGTAAAAAATCATCTGTGTTAAAGGGAAGAAGGTGTTGTAGTCTTTTGAAAGAGCCAAACAGCATTACTGTTGCTTCTTGTGAATTCACAACCAGTTAATATGACGATACCAAGTTTCAGAGCAGGTAGTCTGTGGGCTCTTGTAGTATTAATATTCCCTTTGCACAACAATATGTTTAAGCCGGGTAGTGCTCAGGGAAGATTGCTAATAGAAAAGGGAAAAAGTGTGTGTGTGTGTGGGGGGGACTTAAGTCTTAGGGGATCATTTGGTAAAGGAAGCAGTTCTGGTTTGAAGTGAAAGTAAATGTTCTGTTATTTACATTTTTAGCTGTTGTTATGAAAGATCACAGTAATGACGTTTTTCTATAAGAAGTTCATAACTGACATTGCACAACATCTTTTACTTATGTCAAAGAAAGTATGTAAGTAACTACACCTTTTTGAATACTTGTGGTTATTTTGTCAGTATGATATTAAACTTGGCACAGAACATATGTTGCTTGTCAGTGAAAAATACCATACAATTGAATATACTCCAGCATCTGTTTATACATTATCATTTCAATTATTTTGGCATGAGAGGAAACATATGAGAGACTGGGTGAAAATTGTTAGGATTTGTGGAGTGTGTTACCTTGGGGAGGCAGATAATGAATGAATGTTTAAAATTATATGGAATGTTTTTTTTTGTCAAAGATAGATTAAATAGATGTGCTATAGTTTTACAGAAGAAGTTAAAGTCAATTTGCAATACCTTAGAATGTAAAATATAGCATACAGGTTTGAAGGGGAAATCAATGTCAAGATATTCTCATAATATAGTTAAGGAAATTTGTAAAAAGTCGAATGGTGGTGCAGCAGTTAGCGTTGCCGCCTCACAGCAAGAGGTTCTCCGGTTCGATCCTCAACTGGGGTGCCTTCTGTGCAGAGTCTGCATGTCCTCCCTGTGGTCGTGTGGGTTTTCTCCGGGTGCTCCAGTTTCCTTCCAAAGACATGTTTTAGGTGGATTGGACACTCTAAATTTGCCCTAGGTGTGAGTGTGTGCCTTCTGTGGAAGGTTCGGCACCAGACTGGCAACTCGACACTGTAAAACTCCACTGCCAGTCTTGAGTGGACAGGTGATCTGCTGTGGCGACCCCTAACTGGGAAAAATCCAGAAGAATGGTGTTTTTACAGGTAAATTGTGAAATGAGGGGCTAGAGTTAGCTTACTAAGCATTCCTAGAGTACTTTAATTTATATTAGACTGTTACTATGATTGTTTCAAATTGCATTGCTGTAACCCATTGCCTTATTGTACTTTGAATTTGTAATGTCATTCTACCTGTCACTGCTTGTTGTACCTGCATTTGGTCTTATTTGATTAGTTTTTTATCATGGTAAACAATATGCATAAAACTTGCATTCAGACTGTGGTATTAAGGCTGATATTCTTTAGCTGATTAAGGAAATCTTTGTTGAGTTTTTATTAATCATAAATCTTTATATTATGTCAGTATATAGATTGTATTATTATTTAGAATAATTACGATTGTACATTCTTTTGCAGCTTCTAAAGCAGATTATTTTTGGCTGGTACAGATCCTTGCCTCTGTTGTTAGATGCTAAAATTTTTGGAATTTCTTGTTGTCTCTGGTATCCATTTTCCAGTAGTTCCATATTTTCCCTCTTTTATTTGTTTTCTTTTCGCATCTGTAATTCATGTGTGGTTTTTGCTGTGCTATCATCTATTAGGAATAGTAAATTAAAAACAGTCGATGGGACAAAAATGATGTCATTGGAAGAGTAAAGGGGAGTCTAGTCAACATTACTAAGCTCTTTTATAGGATCTTGTTCTAAAGAGTCAAGAATGGTGTACATTATTAACATAGTGGAGGGTTACTACCTTAAAGGACTGCTGGAATAACTGGGTAAAGTTTACTTAGTGACTGTGGCAATATTTTTTGAAAAATAAGCACATTTGCTGTGTTAGTAATAATATTAAATTTGGAAATGTTTCAATTTGCAGGATTAGATTTGATCTGTGCTTTGCAACTTGTTATGCAGTTGCATAAAGATTCAAAGTAAAAGATAAAACTCGATTCATTGTAGTTTTCTGCTGAATAAATAAAGGGAAGCTAAGAATCCTACTACAAGTGCATCTGATGTTGAAATAATACTGGTAGTTGGCCATAAATGATAATGTAAGACTGCCATATGCTGGATCATACCTTTTGAGAAACATGGTTGTTAGCAATCAATGAATTGATGTTGAATTGATATGGGGGGATCACTAAATAACGGTTAGAATGGCTAGAATATTTTCATAGGATATCTGAAACTATGGAGAAACAATGACAGGGCTTTTAAATGTAAACCTTACTTTAGGAAATAATCCCTCAATACACCAAATAGTTTTCTTTTGTGTGTGTGTTTGTGTCTATGCATATGTATATGCATACTTTGTGTGTGTGTGTGTGTGTGTGTGTGTGTGTGTGTGTGTGTGTGTGTGTGTGTGTGTGTGTGTGTGTACCTATTTGTTTATGAGACATTCAGTAATGTTATTCACATTTTTAATTACATGCTTTTGTATGTATTTGCACTATTATAACAGGTATAAGCACACATCTTAATTTGGTCATGCCTTTCTTTCAGTATACAACTTTAGTCTATATTTATTTTTGATAAAGTGTACATTCAGTATTTCATGTTACTCCCTGTAGTATAATACATATCCAGGAAATCCAATTAACACACCATCTAATAAATTACAACCCAGAAGGTATTTATTTCATATCTGCTTTAATACATTACATTGACACAATCCATTTTGGGCCATCACTTTTGTTAGCTTCCAAAATACAGCTCTTGAGGTAAGAAGCTTCACTGAGCTCATAAGCATTCACAGAAGCATTCACAGAATGGTTGTGACTCAAAAATAGCATCTTGCTCTGAGTGTAAACTAGTTTAGAATCCATGAGCTTGTTTCATTTATTGCCCCATTTGCCCTATAGCCCCCTTACTTACTGGATTATATGACTAAATTTACCCCCTCACAATTTTGCCAGCAAATTTCTTTTGTGTTTTTTCTCCCTCCTTTCTGGTTCATTACCAGCCTTTTGTATGTCTCAGTACTGCACAAGACAACACTGAGTTTTAAAAGAGGTTATATAGTGTAGTGGTTATTGCATCTGCTTTATACACAGTAGGGTCTGGGTTCAATCCCCAATACAATCATTATGCCTGGGTACCAGCAAAAAAAGGGTCTCTGGACCATTCCACCTACCTGCTTACCAAATAGTAAATAAATAAATAAGTTCAATATCTATCACTTTGCAGTAGTCCTTTTAATCTAAATCTGTAGCAGTATAAAACATTTTTAAACACAGATTCAAATCAATGTGTCTCCACCATACCATTCCAAATGTGGCAGACTTATTACACTTTGGAATTTCTTTGCCATGCATGTTTTCCCACATTCGCAATACATGTTCCCACAACCACTTGATCTCACAAAACTTTTAAGATACATTCAGCATTCCTTCCTCCTTTTTCTACATGCCCCATCTTGTGGCAGGGTCATATATCATGCATGCATGTATCAGTTTTATTGCATGATCATAAACCCTCACTAGGGGATGTAATGAGTTTATTCCATCCCACGACTTTTCTTATTCTTCATTAGGTTACACTACACTCTTAATGTTTCCCCACTTTGACAATAATCTCTTAACCCCTTATGTTTAGTTTTTACTTCAAAATGTCCTTGCATGTTTCAGCACCGTGTTTTCATTCAGTGTAATCCCATTTTTTATCATTTTTTCTTGTATGCTGTGTTCATTTTCTGTTTTTCTTTCTTGGTTTGCACTTTTTTCTTCTGATGGCAAGCCACTTCATTAATTTCTTTTCTATTGCCTATCCTCAAACTGAATTCACTTCTGATTAAAGCAGAGTCCTCAGTGTGTCCATCTTTCCTTTACCTACTATACTTAATATTCCTTATACTTTTTATTCCAGATTTTTTCTGGTCATTCCATTAAAGCATAACTCCACTATCTGCAACTTTCTCTTACTCCAAATCTCATATTTATCTTTACATACCCTTCCAACTCCATTGTTTCCTTATACATATCTCTTCTAATCAGGCCAAAAAATTATTGCTGGATCCCCGTTTTCCTTCCTGATTTTTTTCTCCTTTTTCTCTATCCCATATATATTTTTTCTAACATTTCTCACACCATCATAATTCAGCCTACTTTTATAGCTATACGGTAACGATACAGGTTTGTTTTTTTCTAACCACTTTCTTCTCTTTTTTCCATAAACTTTTCCTTCCCTTTTCTACTTTTTTCTTTTTTAAATAAAATTGTCCCATTTCCCCTGCTATTTTTGTAGACACTCTATGCTTCCTTTAATAAAACATACCTGATAACATAGACTGTGTGGGAGAAGGATCATTAAAAGTGGATGAATTCTCACTATAAATGAATTCTTCGTCTTTGGCCACTGTCTGTTTATCTACAAAGAATTTCAGGTCATGGCTCAGCTTATCATTTATCCTTTTGGCAGTGTCTTCCCAAGTTTTGAAACTTTCAGTACCAAATATTTTACCCTACATCCCTTTACCCAGTCCTTCAGAACTAGGTCTTGTATGTTCCTTCTTCATTATTTGTACCATTCAGTCCCATTTGTTATCCTAGGTGTTATCAACACCTGTTGAACAGCTATGACACTGTCAAAGGAACTAAAACAGATGGCTGACATCAACATGCCATAGTTTACAAGCATCCTGACCCCCTGTGTCTTTCCTTCATCATATAAACTAGCCCTAAATTTTTTATTCCACCTTCACTTTTTTGTTTAGGGATCCACTTGTCAAAACTCTTTTTGTGGAGTTTTTGCCTACTGCTTCTATCTAGTCCCTAAAGTTTTTTCTCCAGTCTTCACTTCTGTTAAATTCTTAAACAGGAAATTCCATTCAACAGAATCAAATGCCTTCTTGATATACAAATGTTACTCCTCCCTTGCTGACACTCCACTGATGATGTCCCTATAACTACCATATTTACTCTGCCACTCCTCATTAACTTCAATGGCATTCAGTAAGAAATGAAATCTGTAGATCCCTCATTTGTCCTGATCAAATTTTTTGTTGACAATGTCACTATGATTCAAAGGATGATCTCAGTAAATTTTCATGTTGGTGGACCCCAGTGGATATATGTCATGGTGGATCTGCTAAGAGCTTAACTCCTGCCTTTTAAAATTCAGCAAGACATGCATCTTCCCAGCTGATTTTCCTTACTTCATTAAATTAAACTTTCAAAAGTTCATCACCTTCTTTCAGAATAATGTCAACATGCAGTATACTCTTATATGGCTTACCAACTTTATTTCTGGTCTGTCTGTTTTTAATTTAGACATATATTCATTGGTAGAGAAAGTTTTCATAATTTTCTGCAGCTCTTGTAGGTTGTTGTGCAAACTCCATTTCCCTGTCAGTCCTAGAATTTGAATTTCCCTTGTTGAATCTTTCATTCTACATTCCAGTAATTTAACAAATTTTATTTCTTTAAACTCACCAGAATTCTTTTGTTCCTTTTCACAGTGTTGCTTCTGTTCTTTCTTCCACTACTTTGGCTTTTTAAGATCTTTTCCTCTTATTATTTCGCATGTCATGTTTTTAGCTCTTATAACCAATTGCTTCTGCTTTGCAAATCCTTTCACACTGTTTTCGTTTCATCTGACCATATTTCACCCATTCTTATTTTGCCTTGTTATTTGTCATTAAGATCCTTTTTACTACTTATTACTTTTTCATTTATTGCTTTCTGTTCTCACTTGACCAGATCCACTCCAGTTTTACCAGTTTTCTCTCTGCATTTGCTCCATTTCTTCAGGCTGTACTTTATTTAAAGCATGTGAATAATAACATCAGTTTACAGAGAGTATGTATCCTCAGTAGAAAATGCGTCACTCCTGTAGAGTTGATATTGCTTGGGCAGACATTACTTCCTCAGATGATTTTTGTTGCTGATATTAAGCCTGCCCTGCATCCTACTCTCCAACTATTCCATTATCTCCTTACAGAACTTATTATCCAGTTCATCAATTATTTTTTATGTCAACGTGCTATGAAAGGCTTATTTGTATAGTTTATCCCTCTTATATCCTTTCAAATTCTACTGACCTCCATAGTATTAATCATTTTATAGTTTAAAAATACAGCCATGGCCTCGGTGAAACACTGTGCAAATAACTTATTCCAGGTTCCTTTGTTATTAATAGGATCTCATTATTCTTATTAATGTTTATTGCCTATGAAGCCATTTCATAAGCACTAGGTGCCTCCATTTTTTTCATCAGTTATCCCTGTCATAAGAAAACAAATGTGTTGTTTACCATTGGAAACTATCTTTACACATTAGGATTTTACCCATCTATTCCCTTCTCTCTTTTGGTATTTTTATAGTCTTTTTGGCCATCTTTAACTTCTTTCAGTCATTTTTTTATCTGATGTTGTCAGTTTTCATTCTATCTGATGTTGTCAGTTTTCATTCTATCTGTAACTGATGGGTTTGAATCCAATCCCTTGGATCTGACTCAGCTTTTGCTAAAGCTCTTGTCAACCAAAAACTCTCAAGCTTCTCCCTTACCCATAATGCACTAACTCCAAGTACCTCAGATCTCATTCGCCATTTTATGCAAAAGACTTGGTGACCATTACTCCCGAGCAGATAAGTGTTTTAAGCTTGTGAATTTATTTAATTTCTTAACAAATCTTCTAATTTCTTAGGTTCCTTTAATCCCTTATCTTCTAGCTTTAACTTGTTACCTTTTTACTGGTTAAAATATCTTTCTGTTTTATTTCTTCCTTCCGTACATTCTGTACCTTTAAATACTCTAGTTAGTGTTCTTTCCCTTTTTCTGCACTTTTAATGTAGATTCTTTATTACCATTGTTGGTAATCTCTGTACCAATCGTATCTATTTGCAAAAAAAAAAAACTGCTATCTTTGTTAACTCCAGTTGTTTCCTGTTAAATTCTGTTTTTGTTGCGACATTGACAGAGAAAGAGAAAGGCCTTCTAGGTTAAAAAATGTCTCAAGTGTGGACAGAAAATCTTGTTATCTGATGCCCACACTTTATGTGTATACTGCTTTGGACCTCTTCATTTACAAAAGGAATGCACTATTTGTCACGGGTTTAATCCCAGAACCCTCGTTGAAAGAAAAACTTGATTCTGAAAGGGTTGCTTCCTTCCTCCTTTGGAGAGGCTTTATCTTGTGCTTGTCACTTAAAAAATCGAAGAAGTCTAAAAACCATTCTCTGAGTACTTCTTCTTCTTCCTCCAAGGCATCAGAGCAATTGAGGAAAGAACCTCAGTCCATGCCTCTCAACCACTTAGAACAAGAAATCTGGACAAAGCCATAAATAATGGAGGAACAAAGGCCCAAATAATAAGGACATTTTTTTAAATATTGCTTTTACAAACATAGAAAGATGATAAAATAAGAGGTTTTGCATTAGCATGCATTTTCTGAAGGGAATGAAGTCTGAAATTCACATGCCTGTCATTGTTTTCTGACTTCAGTTCTCAATGCTTTGCCAGTGATTTACCAAAAAAAAAAAAAAAAATGTTATGAGGGCTTACCAAAAATATGAGCAAAAATCTATACAGTGGGGAGGTATGCTTCAATTGTTTCTGACCTCTACATTGGATCCTAATAGGAACAAATTCTAAATTATCGGATTAGACCTCAACCTCTGATCAGAAACAGAGTAAAAGAGATTTATTGGATCCAAGGCAAAAGAAGAAAGAATTATCACATCTAACTTCTTTGGATCCACTAAAAAAGTCAAATGACTCTTCAAGCATTACTTACCTGCCAAGGACCAGATACTCCCCTTCTGTGGATCCAGTTCCATCCAGGGTTCACTCACCTGTTTTGAAGAGACCCAGGTCCCCCTCTGTAATTTTCACTCACTCTTCCAGGAGTTTTTATTTTATTTATTTTTATTTATTTAACATTTGTTGGCAGGGAAAGTCCAACTAGGAACAAAGCCTATTTTCAGCAGAGGCATGGGGAGAAATGCTCCAGATGCATGTCTTTTGGAGTTTAATGAAAGAAGCTGTGGAAAGAGTGGTGAGAAGGATTCTGTCGGCACAGAGTCTGACAGGTACCTTTCTGGCTCCTACCCCTTCGGGTCAGGAGATCTGCTCTTCCATCACACCCCCTTTACCAGTTCCTCTTCTGACTCCTTCCACTGTCTCAGAGTCCTGCTCTGTCTGATTTGGATTCAAGGATACCTTTATCCTGAGATCTGAAGTTCACTCTGAGCTCTTCAGTTCATTTGGATCCAGAGAGCTGTCTGAGCCAAGGCTTTCCTGTTGGATCTGAGATGTTGGAGTCAACTGTGAAGTTGTCTGAACCATCTCTGTGCCTTGGTGTCTAGTCATGGGTTAGCTTGGCTCCGGCTTCTGCCTCTGGGGGATTGTCTTCAGAGCAGGGAGGGACACTGGTCCAAAATCTTGTCTTTTCAGATCCAAGGTCCTCTGCCTCTCTGGGAAGGTCTGCCTTCAAGGCTGTGGAGAGAGCATTGTCTACCTTAGCACCACAGAGGGTTCCTACCCCCTCGGATCTTCAGTCCGCAGCCTTGACTTTTCTGCGCTGAGTCTCATCCCTCATTTCCACCGGGGCAGCCAGTACAGAAACCCCAGGCCTCCCAACAGGGTATCCTGACTTTTTCTGATATACCCCTGACCATCCCATTGAGTAGGTCCCTAAGAAGAAGACATGTAAGAGGAAGAACTTGGACTCTCCAGAGGACTCTATCACAGATGATATGAACTTTGATAAAGGTGAAGGGTCCCCATAGTCACCTCCTGAAGATGTGTCATTTGGAGACATCCTTGAAATCTTAAAGCAGAGAGGTGGGTGGACTCCCAGCAACCATTCATCTGAGAAGTCTATATTCCTGGAGGCTTTCGGTACTGGCCCATTTACCTTCTGGTGACTCAGCCAGCTGACAAGCTCATTGAGTTGATCTCTCAGTGGGTGTAGAAGGATCCTGACATTACTGAATCTATACCTTGGAGACCAGAAAAAATTATAGCACCACCTGTGGGCAAACAGTTTTGGGGAAAAGGGGTGCTTATTGATGCCATGGACATGGAGGTGACCAACATAAAGTAACTTGCCGAGGAGAGTACCACTGTTCATCCCCCTCAACAGGGAGTTGCAGGAAATGGACAGGTTTGTGAAGCTTGTCTATGCTTCAGCTCTCAAATACCCTCTCAGGATCTGTTTCTGAAGACGTATAATCACCAGTGACTTCTCAGATGGCTACCCTGCAGTCTATTTCCAATTCTTCTATGAGACTCATTTTGCGTGTAGCCAAAGGAACCTCAAGGGCAACAGGTTCAGGCATTTCTATGAGAAGGCATGAGTGGATTTGCAGAGCCCTTCAAGTCTTCATTCATCAATGCTCCTTTTGACGGCACATCTTTGTTTGGTCCCAATGTGAAGAAAACATTATCCAGGTGAGAGAAGGACAGAAAGACCCTGTCTGCTAAGGGACATATGTTTTTTGACCCCTCAAAGATCCTTTTCTAGGAATCAATGAGGCAGTTGAAAGATGTGGTTCCAGAAATCCCAATAACCTTTCCAAAGCACACATGGAGCAATTTCCCCCAGGAGTAGAGGGGGGGAACGCAATGGTAGATGCCGGCCCTTTGGCAGAGGTGGCCTGCAAAACCAGGGGTCCAGAGATTCTTTCTCTGACAGACCCTTCCAGCATTCCTGAAAGGAGGCCCAATTGCCCTCCTCTGGAGGCAATCAGGGGTTGACTATCACTGCATCAGAGAGCATGGCTAGAAATAACAACAGATACCTGGGTGCTGAGGATAATTTTCAGAGGCTGTATAATACCCTATTCCCTTCCTCCTCCAATTTCAAGAAAAATCCCTGATATTCCACCCAATCAGAGGGAACAAGCAGCAATATAGGTACAAAAGCTGCTAAAAAAAAGAGTCATCCAAGAGGTCCCACCAGACCAGTTAGAATCTGGAACTTACTCAAGATTCTTTTTAGTGCCCAAGAAAACAGGTGACAGGAGACCAATTTTATATCTCAGCATCCTAAGCAAGTCAGTTCGATGTACCAAGTTCCAGATGGTGATGGCTCAGTCTATTCTCCCTTTTCTGGGCAAAGATGACTGGATGTGATCCATAGACCTTCAGGATGCATACTATCAAATAAAGATGAACAGAAGGTTTTTATGCTTCTGGCTGGGAACCAGTCATTACCAGTTCAGAGTTCTGCCCTTTGGTCTCAACACAGCCCCCAGGGTGTTTAAAAAATGTATGGCAGTAGTAACAGCTCACTTGAGACTGCGAGGATTCTGACTGTTTGCATATCTAGATGTCTGGCTTATTACTACCCCAACCAATTTAATAAGGACAAGAGATCAGGTTCCCCAGACATGTTCTCATCTGGGGATAACCATAAACTACTGAAATTCTCATCCGGAACCAACTCAAAATTTGGAATTTATAGGAGCACTGTTCAACACAAAATCAATGATAGCCTCACTGCCTCTGTCAAGGGTTCAGACCATAAGATCACATTCTGCAGTACCAAGATTTCAGCCCACGTGGTCCTTCAAGCTCAAGGATGAATGTCAGTGGTGATATCTAGTACCTTTAGCCAGATTTTACACAAGAATTCTGCAGTGGATGCTAGCAACACAATGGCTGATGCTCTACCAACCCATGTCTATTCCAATCCGAATCACCCACACATGCAAGAGGGATCTCAAGTGGTGGATTCAATCTGAGCAGGTTCTACAAGGCCATCCATTCATTCACCCTCAGCCCAAGTCCATACTGACCATGGACACTTCACAGTTGGGGTGGGGGGGCATTTTCTGGGAAAAACAGTCCAAGGCACTTGGTCCCCTGAAGAGGCTAACTTGCATATCAATGTCCTAGAAATGAGAGCACTTCTTTTAGTGTTGCAAGCCCTTCAGAATGCTCTCCCTTTGGGGAGGATTGTAATTCAAATGGACAATATGTCAGTAGTTTGGTACATCAACAAACGTGGAGGAACCAGATCATAATCACAGTGAGGCAATGGGTGATGTCATCCAACTGCTTTCTTATAGGAATGCACATTCCAGGAAAGTCCAGCGTGATAGCAGACAAGCTGAGCAGGTGCATTCTTCTACCTCATGAGTGGTCCCTCAAAAGAACATAATGGAAATGATTTTCCGTAGTGAAGCCAGCCTTGCTGTGATCTTTTTGTGCTTCTCCCCTAAACAACAAATGCAGTAGCTATTTTGCCCTAATCCCCCCATGGGGGAATCACTGAGGGCTGCTCATCTTCATGATTGGCCACCCAATCTACTTTATGCTTAGCCACCAATTCCGCTAATTCCAAAATTCCTACAGAAAGCTGCCATGTTGAAGAGCAAAGTCATCCTCTTTGCAACTTACTGGCCTTGATAGATTTGGTTCCCCTTCATTTGGCCTCACTTACTTTACCAACCTTCAATTCTGGATCTAACTCCAAACCTCCTGTCTCACCAGACAGGCATGATTCAGCCAGACATATCAAACCTCAGGCTAACGGCCTGGCTTCTCCAATTTTAGTAATTGCCAGAAAACCTATTCTCTCTTTACCTGTCCGACATATACTTTTATCTTCCCATAAACTCTCTACATGAAAACTCTACTCCAGTAAATGGAAGAGGTTTGTTTATTGGATTCAACAAAATAATGTTGATCCTTTTTCAGCTCCCATACATAACATCCTTGAATTTTTTGCCCTACTTTTTTAAAGGGACTAGTTCTTCTACAGTTAAGGTTCAGTTAGCAGCAATATCAACTGTTCACATTGAATTTGTGGTTTCCTTTGTTGCTTCTCATAAGCTCATGCAAAGTCTTTCTGTGAGACACTCTTCTTTTAAGATCTTCTTTTAAAGACCCTACTACCCCATGGGACCTGAATCTGGTACTGTAAGCTCTTACTCTTTTCCCCTTCAAACTAGCAGCTAAGTGTGACCTTAAATACCTTTCTTGGAAGATAAATTTTCTGGTAGCTACCCCTGCCAGATGGATTTCCAAGATTCAAGCCTTGTCCTCAAAACCTTCATACTTGATTTTTCATAAGGATAGAGTTAAATTACGAACTAATGCATTTTTTCTTCTTAAGATGGTGTCAGAATCTAATATCAATCAGTCCATTAATTTGCCCAAATTCTTTCCTAAACTTGCTAACAAGGGCAAATATTTTACATTTATTGGATGTTCACAATAACTACATTTTTACCTGCACAGAACAAAAGACATCAGAAAGACGGGTCTACATTAGATCACCGAACACTTAAAAAAGCAAATGGTGATTAATCGAACCTATGTAAGCGAAAGTTTACAATGTTGAACTGTCAGAACACCGATTTTTTTCCAAGGGAAAAAAAAATCACTGTTCCAACAGAAAGGAAAAAGAAAAAAGAAAACACTTTAAGCATTACATTAAGTGGGGGGCTGCACCCCCACACACCGCCTACATAAATATACAAACTCTGAGACCGCACTACAGTGCCGAAACGGCAAAGTAACGAAGCGGCCAAGCGGATTCTTTCCCAGGGAAAGAATTTGCTTAAAAGCCGCTTTGATATTTTGCCTTTTCAGTCTTTTAAGTTCGACCAAGACTCATTTGAAAGAATGCGTCTTCCGTCTTCTAATAGGAACCCCAGAAAAACTGAGCAATTTGTTTGTCTCTTTGCAAAAGTAAAATTGGGAAAGCCGGTTGCCAAATTAACTTTAGCTAGGTGGCTAACTGATTGCATTTAATTTATCTATAACAAATTAGGCATTACCTTACCAAAACTGTTATGGGCCCATTCCACTAGATCCATGGCAACTTCTTCAGTATTTCAATCTAGAATGTCCATGGATGATATATTTTCAGCAGCAATGTGGCCTCATACCTTTGTTACTCATTACAAATTGGTTTTGGTTTCCAGAGGTAAAACATCATTTGGTTCAGCTGTGCTCAGGAATATCCTTCCTTGAGTCCACCCAGGATCTTAGGTAGCTGGAGACTCTGTCCTATCAGGTGAGGATAGAATGAAAATTGACAACATCAGATAAAAAAGTTATCTACTCACCACAATGGTCCACCTGTGTTGTCCATTTTCATTCTTCCTCAACTCCCCACCCATCAAACCTTATTCTTTGAAAACTCCTGGATGAATGAGTGGTTAGGAGACATCACTGTCCTTTATATTGAGCTCCAGATATAGTCTTCTTCCTATTTGACTGCAAAACAGCAAACAAGATCTGAGGTAATTGGGAGTGGTGTATTATGGGTAAAGGAGAAGCCCAAGAGTTTTTGGGTGCTATGCCCTTTAGTAACAGCCAAGTCAGATCCGAGGGGTCAGATCCAAACCAATCAGGTGAGGAAGAATGAAAATGGACAACACAGGTGGAACGTTATGGTGAGTACATAACTTCTTTTTCTCTGTTTTAACTGTTAATGCTTGATTTTCAGCAGTCTCTAATGAAGTCATCCAGATTCCTGGTTTTTGAAATCCCACTGAATTCTGCCAGTCACACTGAGCTTTTCTGCATTTACTAGCTTTCTTGCCTTTAACCTTTTAGCTTTGTAGCTATCTGCAATGATTCACCTCCTCCAACAATTTTCAGTAGCTTTCAGGGCTATCCATAAACTTAGTTACCTCTGCCCCTTTTAAATCACACCATGTGCTAATATGTCACAATCTGGCTTACCTTTTAATCACTACAAAAGACATATGGCATCCTCAGTGCTTTCTGGAGTGAATCATTGGTCATTTAAACTAACACTATACTTCTGAGGTAGGCCACAATTGTGATGAAACATCCTTTTAAATCATTTGAGGTATTACTGCCTGGAATAGTCTTGATAAATTCTAACCACCATTCCTTTAAATTTAATGCCTTTTATCTTATAAATTTTCTTTAGAATTGACACTTTAACACTAGAGAAGTGTATCTTGCATAGAAACTACCTGCCCATTTGCTGCTTGTATTCACCATCTCCAACGTAAGAATCCTGTCTAGAGTCCAATTGAAGCTTTTAGGGAGTTGATGGCACTGATTAAAACAGTCCTGAATAAAAGAGCCCATGACCTTACCTCTGAAAGATTGCTGTATTCCTGCTTTATTTATTCATTTATTTATTTTACATTTGTTTAGCAAGATAGTCCGACTGGATACATGTTCATTTTCAGTGGAGGCCTGGGGAGAAAAGCTCCAAAAAGACATTCAACAAACTGCTACATTTTTACAGTTTAAAACACAAAATAAAACACAAATAAAAGGATTTTTACACAGATGTAAAGAAACACAAAAACAGATACACAAACAAATTATTACATTTTTACTCAGATGGAAAATTCTAGACAGTGTTTTAAGAATGATAGGGTATTGAATGCCTATTAGGCTAACCTGGTAGTAGATCCAATCATAGGATTTATAATTTAAGAAACAATAAATTGTAGGCAGAAGTCCTCCATGTGCACACGAGTGATGGTTAGAGTTAGTCTGGATTAGGACAAGGACATAGCCATTGTTTTTTTAAAGTACTGAATCAGACTTTTCTTGATTTGAGGTAGAGAGAGTTCAGATGTAAGATTAGCAGGAAAAGAATTCCAAGTTTTGCCAACAGAGTTAGCAAATAGTGATTTATCGGCTGTGTTGTTGGATTTGAGAGTTTGAACTGGTAGTCTTTCAGATGAACGAAGTGCGCTAAGGTTACTGTAGGGGGTGATGAGGTTTTTAAGTACGGGTGTATTATCTGGTTGGTACAGGATCTTGTGTGCAACTATTAGTTGGTTAACCTGAAGTAGGTTAGGCAGTTCAAGCCATCCTAGTAGATTTAGGTTATGACAGTGATGAGTTCTATAGGCTGCATCGGTAACAAATCAAGCAATGTGACTGTAGCTGCTAGAAAGTTTATTAAGGTCAGTTTTGCTGAGGTTTGTAAATAGAGGGGAAGCACAGAGGAGGGTGGAGAGTAGATGTGTATGAGCAATTACAGTTCTGGCTAATGGCGTTAGGAAGGGCTTGATCCTATATAGTGAGCCAACTTTTTTATTAACTGTTTTAATAGTTTTATTGATATGCAGATCAAACTTAAGGTTGGTTGAGGAATCTGGGGAAATAATACTGCCGTTGTTGGATTTTAATGTAAAGGTTATAGGGACAGACTTGTGACTGAGGGAGAAAAGCAGCAGTTTGGCTTTATTAGGATGTAACATGAGACGAGGGTTAAGGAGCCAATTTTCAACTGTGTTAAAAGTATTTTGGGATAGAATCCTCAACTCTGTAGGTGAAGTGCCAGAGCATACTAAAGTGGAGTCATCTGCATATAGAATGCATGTTGCATTTGGGATGACCTTATACAAATCATTGAAGAAAGTGGAAAATAATAGTGGACCTAGTATGGAGCCTTGGGGTACTCCGAGGGTAATGGGTAAAAGGGTGGATAGTTTGCTCTGCCATAGGACAGCCTGTTGTGTACTACTGAGATACGACTGAAACCAGTGGATGGTCTGGTCCTCTAGGGAGATGGATTTCAAAGTGTTTATGAGTATTTGGTGGTTTACCATATCAAAGGCTTTTGAAGACTGAGAAGGATGGCAGAGGAAAGTTTATTATTGTTTCTGTGTTGGTTAATTATGTTACAGAAGGAGAGGAGGGCTGAGGTTGTACTATGGAATGGTCTAAAGCCATGTTGGGTGTTGGCTAGAAGATTATTATGGATAATATAGTTCAGGAGTTGATTGTGGATGCATTTTTCCATAATTTTAGCCAAGGGTGACAGAATAGCTATGGGTCTATAGTTTGAAAGTTCAGTAGAACTGCCCCCTTTATGGAGTGGGATGACATGGGATATCTTCCAGATGGAGGGAATGGATGCTTCATTTATAGTTCTATTGATCAGGATAGTAATGGGGTATGCTATGGCATCTGCAGCTTTTTGTAGATAATCTGCAGGGAGGAGATCAGCTGACAGGGTGGTAGGCTTTAGTTTTTTAAGTAATTTTCAGTTAAAGGGGAGTTGGGAGCAGGGTGTAGTGGCCAGAGAATATGGGCAACCAAGGGATAATTGGTTAGATAGGTTCTGGATGGTTGCTGTAAAGAAGCTGTTAAAGGCATTGGCAATTTATGCTGGTTTTTTTTGGTTAGAATCTAAGGGGGTAGGAGTGGAGGACTGTCCTGGACTAAGGAGTTTGTTTATACCTACCCAAAACTTTTGTGGGTTGTTTTGGTGTTTTTCTTGTAGATGACAGCAATAGTTTTTCTTGTCTCGTGGTGGATTTTTTTTTGTTTAATTTCTTAGCTGTCTGTATCTAAGTTGATCTATGGGTTTTTTTGTGGTCCTCGAAGTGGCCCAAGCCATATTTCTAAGTAGCATTTTATGTCTGGTTTCTTTTGAGAGCCAAGGAGCAACTTTTGTTTTGGTTCTAATAGTCCGTGCTGGTGCATGGGTGTCAAGGATGGATAGGAATTTAGTATTAAATTAATTTACTGTGCCTTCAAGTGGTAATTGTTTCAGAACTGACCAACTGCAAGATTTGAGTTCATTTTTTGATTATTATTAATTTATGAATATTGTCTCTTTTACTTCAGTACCTGTACCTTGGGTGTCAGTTATGTTGGACAGCTGCCAAATTCTCATTTTCCTGAGCTGTAATCACATCATCTGTTAGCTGCATATTACAGTTTTATTTTTTGCATCTTGTTGTTTCCATCATGATATCTTTCCACTGCTGAAATAGCCATGCTTGAAGGTCCTCAAGTTTCCCTGATTCCCTCAACTTTTTCAGTATTGTAGGCACAGATTCCTACCTTATTCCTTCCACTGACACCATGGCATCTCTTTTTATTCTTTGATCTTATTTATTTATTTTTTTGGTAGCATAAGCATTCCTTTAGGGCTTTTTTATGTCTCCGTGCAACAGGACAGTTCTGTGAATGCCCAGAAAGGTATTTTATCATGCCAGTTTCCAAGCCATGTCCGAAATCACTTCAAAGTTTGACAGAACATAAGGACTGGAGTTTTCATATGACCTATATAAGACCACTAAAGACCCTAGTGATAAGAAGGGAACACTAATTAGGTTAAGTATATGTTTCATATTTTATTGCACTTAAATTGAGACATAATAAATGAAGATGACACATCAGTATTACATTTTATTTATTTAGCCGTTTATTTGCATACTTAATTAACTTTCTTGACTGAGATATTCTGACTGGGCAAAAACATTTTTAGCAGATGTCTGGGGAGACAATCTCCACAATGAAGTTACATTTAATATATAAGGGCAATCATTTTGACATACAAAATTCAAAAACAAATAAACAGAAATGTACATATGCTTAGTACAATACTAACAAACATTTAATACAAAGAGAAATGTTTAGACGCTAAATTCTTTGAAGGTAATAGGGAGCTGCAGAAAGGAAACCATTAGTGGAGTACTGCATTTGATAGAGGAATCAGAAGGGAAGAATTAGTAGATGGAAATAATGCTGAAGGTATGATTGCAAAGAGAGTAAGTCAAGTAAGTGTATAGATAGTGATGGGATTATTCAGTGCACGAGAGCAATGTAATAGCGAAAAGTATCAGTGTGGTTAATAAAATATATAGATGGATGCCGATCTCCTAAAGTATGTATGAGCAATATGGAAGTTGAAATTAAGTTACTAGCAAGAATGATCTGTGGAGGAGACTAACCATGGCTATTCTTTAAGTAGAATTTGGAATATATTTAGCTATTCTGTTTGCTTTATGTAAGCATTGATGATACCACAATATATAGGGAAGACGATTGACTTTAACAATTGGCTTAGTTACTGGTATCATTCTAAGTAGGTCCAATATTTGCCCGCTTGGAAGGACATGATCAGCAGACAATGCTGCATTGCTAGGGATGATCCTTACCTGTCTCCACTATGCTTTCAGATATTGGCCAAAACATTTTCCATCCATATAATGCCTTTGTAGGCAATGCCAGCCTGATAAAAACCAACACAGTCAATTTTACTCAAGATAAACTAAAGGTGTTACTATTCAGTGCTGCATGTCTCAACAAAAAGCTCCACTTCCTGGAAGCACTTCTCACCCTGGAGAGTTTTGACATCTGTTCAGTTACTGAGATATGGTTTAAAGCCATGGAAGGCACCCCAATGGTACAAGGCAATTTCCTGGCACACGGGCTTCTTGGAGTTATTGATTTTTGTTTCTCATGTTTTTATTCACAAGGCTATTATGCCTTCCACACATTTAGACCACCTACCACACAAGAAGGAACAAGAGATGGAGGTGTAGCAATCTACATAAAAAGTAAGCACACCTCAAGATTCATCAAAAATATGACACTTTTGGAGCTACTCTATATCCAACTAACCTTAAGTAAAGTCCCATACCAAATCCTTGCTAACTATAGGTCCCAGTCTATGACCAGGATAACAACACAACATGCTTGAATGTACTGGAATCACTCAGATCAACACCATATTTATGGGTGATTTCTATTATCTGACCATAAACTGGGGTACATAAACAACCAATAACATGTAGGCTTAAAGATTCCTGGATTTTGTCAATGCAAAGACCCTGGTGTAGCTAGTCTGCACACTTACTACAGGTACAGATATTCTGGATCTGGTACTTACAGACATGAGGGAATGTTTCAGCCCCCCCTGTGTAATGCCATCACTGGTCAGATCAGATCATAAAGCGCTAACCCTTGAAATAAGTGTAAAGTTGAATTCCCAGTAAACCCCAGAACTTTTAAGAACTTTTTGAAGGCTGTCTCCTATTAAGTGAATGCATATCTAAATTCCAAGCCCCACTCAGAGAACATGGTGGTCTATGTTGAAGTGTTTACGGAAACTTTGTTGGTCTTGGCGTTTACGGAAACCCTGTTGGTCTTGGACGTATGATGTTCGAAGTTTTGAAACTTCTTTGATCCAACAGGGACTTCCCAAATTATATATATATATATATATATATATATATATATATATATATATATATATATATATATATCAGATAGACCCATATATATATACTAACTCCAATAAAAAGTAATATTCCAGGAAATAGCTATCTCAGACTTAGTGTATGCCCATCTATTTTTTCAGCCATTCAGTCTCCATATTTTGTGACTCACTCTAGTGGGTCCCGACATTTCAAATCATTACCATTTTTTCCAGATGGATGGAACATAGTTTTTACTAACCAACCAGTTGAAGTTGATCAGAATGAAGACAGGGAAATCTAGTGCATCTACAGGAATTTTTAGAAATTCGTTTGGACATTTGTCAGCAGCTATGGTTGTTAGTTTTAGTTTATATAGAAGCCTACTTATGGTTGATGTTGATACAAGGTGAAAGGAAAAGGACTGTTTGAGGTTTGCAAAATCAGTTGGAAATGAGAGGGGATAAGCAAGGTTATCCTCAATCAGGGAGCGTATTGTTCAGATAAAATGGTTATTGAAAGAGCAGCTATGGAATAACTTTTGGTAGTAGTAGTAGTAGTAGTAATAGTAGTAGTAATAGTAGTAGAAGAAGTAGTAGTAGTAGTAGTAGTAGTAGTAGTAGTAGTATTAGTAGTAGTAGGACAGGGTATGTTAGTTTGGCCTGGGCTTATTTGTTTATTTAGAGATGACTAAAATAATCTGGGATTATTTCAATACTTATTTTAGAGATTGTGGTAGTAAATTTTTTTGTCTGTTTTAACATGAGATGCCTAAAGTTTTGGAAGATTGATCGTGTTTTATTTATAAACCATTCTTACCATGCTATGACCCTTTACAGCATAACTTGCTTGATCTTTTTTGTTAGCCAGGCTGCTGTTTTAGATCTTATCCAGTTTAGTTCTAATTGGAGATAAACCATTTAGAATTTCTGAGGAAAATGTAGTTAACATGGGTGACTGCTTCATCTGGGGGCATTGCTTTTAATATGATCCAGCTGATTGTAGAGGGTTAGGGTTGAGATGAATATTGTATTATCAAATCAGTCTAGGATATGTATTTTATTGTGAACAATATGTTGGGGTGAGCTAAACTGTTCTCTTATTACATAGGTTGAAAGATGGCCACTTACTGTATCTGGAAGATATCCCAAAGATTTACCTTGTCTGGTTTGTTAGAATTCAGTCAAGTATGGATTTCCTGGTAGTGTTTTTGTTGTGTCTGGTGAGGGAATCAATCAGTTGGTTAAAACCAAATAAGTCTGAGTCCTTGGTGTTGTTGCAGTTTAGAGATTGACAGTCAATACTTAGGTAACCTAGTAAGAAGGTTTTTGTTTGTTGGAATATAGATTGCTGAGATAGGTGAAAAGTTATTTAATGATGAATGTGATGATGCCTGCTGAATTCAGCTGCTGCTTGCTGAAACCAAAGTCTGATTAATGCACTGAACTTTACAGACTATTAACCTTTTCAGCACTATATATTAACTTTTGCACAGTTACTAATAAAATAACTTGTCTATGTAACAGACGACACGTATGATAATGTCACAGTTTACAGTTTCTAATGTTCCAGGTTTCAACTTCTCAAAGCATATATGAATGTTATTCTCCAGTTACCTTAGAGCAAATGTGTTCCTTCATGTACTATATCTAATAAAAATCAGATCTAACACTATACACTTTCAATGTTCTTTATATACATTTTTCTTGTGCCATTCGGATCTTGTACATGTAACAGTCTGTTCATGTTAATACATTTGGAATTTGTCTAATGTCATGTAGTCTGTCGATAAGCTACTTTGTGTTGTGTTTCAAGCTGAATTATGTCACAACCTTAAACGTTTAGGGAGTCTTTTCTGTTGGCAAATTGTTTCTTTGATCCTCCATGCACCTGGTTTCTTATCTGTAATTTTCCTTGAAACCTGTACCAGGCACAAAATGAATTACATACAGTTGGATGTCTTTCAGATATGTATTCCTGCTTCTCAGCTAAGAGCAGTTTAACCCTTTAATGTATATATACTAACAAACAAAAACATACATGCATCTAAGTGACTATATTTTCCTACATGTATTCTAACAAACAGAAGTGTACATACACTATTATATTTTACTACATATATATTCTAATAAAAGTGTATAGGCACTGTTCTAAATGTCTCTCTCTCTCTCTCTCTATATATATATATATATATATATATATATATATAACAATATGTGTGAGATCTATTTGTTCAATTTTCAGATGAAAGAGAGAGAGAGATAAGAATTTTGCCATTAATGGATTTTGGACTATTTAGGTTGGTTGGGGCAATTTCTATGTTACTTTTGTAGACAATTGCTATAGTGCGTGCTCACATCTGTTTTTTTTTTGTCTTTTCTCAGTATATTAAACCCTGGGTGAGTTAATTCATTGTCAGTTATTTATGTTTTAGCCAGGTTTCAGTGTCATCTACAAAATCCAGAATGAATCTCTGGACATGCATGGATCCACCTATCCATTTATTCACAACCACCGTGTTCCTATTTTTGCAAATGGGTTTGGGCCATCACAGCAACAGTGCCAATAATCTATAGCCAGTGTTAAAACTGCTGGGTGGCCTACCATGCTGCAATCATGGATGCATGCATATCACGAATTTTGTTGTAGATAACTTATATGACTCATGTTTAAAATGAGTTAGACTTGTGAGTAGAGTTTGAGATAGTCATGGAGGCAATTTATGTATGGGACTCATAGGTTCATAGGTATGTACTAGGCTAATGACTGTTAGGGCCTTTTTCAGCCTAGCCATGCATCTCAAATCTCTGACAAGTTCTGATATCCTGGATAACTGTAATCAAGGGCTTGGGAGATGAAACATTTACAAGCAGGGGGCCTGGGAGATGGGCCATTTACAGACTACTTGTGTCCATTAGAGACACTGGTGTCAAACCAGGGATGAATTTCCTGTTCCTCCCCAAATTGTCCAAGTTTCATTTGAATTAGGGTATGGAGGAACTCTGATTCACATGGATGGGGGGCCTGTTCCAGAGAAGGTGTTGTCTCTGGGATACATACCTGTCTGTCCTGCAGGCCCTATTTATATTACAGGCAAGGTTTAATTCTTTGAAATGTGTAATTCTGGTGCTGTTCATTTTATGGATATGCAGGAGGTACATTAGGGTGGGGTTTGACAATTCCTTGTATGCCAGGCAAAGATCTCCCCTCAACAGACTGTAGGAGACAGAATACAGAGATAGTGCTTTGAGGTGGTTTGTATTGGATATGTTACTTATGTCATGTATTCTTTTAGTGAGAAACCTCTGTAGATGTTGCAGTTTTTGGATGTGCCTTGTTATGTACATAGCAAAGGGGGCATTATACTCAACATTAGGTCTAATGAATGCTGAATGCAGTGGAACAATGACTTCTTTGGATCTTGATGCCATACCTTTGTTTATAAGTTGCACAACATAGAATGATTTCCTCACTACTGTAGGCATGTGATGGTCAAAGTTAGATTACTGTCTACATGTGTCCCCAAGTCCATAACTACTGGGTTGACTCTTAGGGGTGAGTTGTCAATATGATAGTTAGCAGGGGTGGATGACTTCCTGAAGGATACTATTATGTATTTCTTGGCATTTGGTTTTAGGAAATGGCTAGGATACAAGTTACTTGTCTATGTCAGCCCTTCCTGGAGTACTTTACTGTTAGTTATTTTAGGACTGCTATTAATTTGCAATCACCTGCAAATCTGGTCAGCCAGAGTACATTGACATTGGCCGTAATTTGCGATGTCAGAAGTAATTTCAGTTTAGCATTGCCTAAAACAAGTGCTATGAGAGCAGAACAAGGTTTTAGCTAACATTCAAAAACCTAGAGGGTAAGGTACAGACCATTCTTGGCAAAATAGCATAGGCTGTTGACTATCTCCTTCCATGTGGACACATTTTGCACACCCTTAGAATGACACCAGAAATGAAGCCAGTTATTAAAGTCAGTCATCTTCTGTTCATATTATGGAATCATCCTTGGAGAAGGTAGAATGCTGCTCACTGCTGGGCTCATACTAGCCTAGGACACATATTCTGAGAGCTCCATGAGGTCTCTCTTAATATAGTCTAGGGATGTATGTCTCAGGTCATTTACACCCACATGGACTATGACTATCACCAAAAGGCCTCTGGCTAACAAAGTTCACAGATGACTGCAAACAAGGAGACATAGTCGAGTCCCCAAATTATGTGGACATCCTACAGAAGGGCCTCACTGAGACAGATGCCTGGTGTCAGAGGCATGACCTCAAGCTCAATGCCAAAAAGTGCATTGTCACCCCCTTTGGTAAAAACTCTGTATCCATGAATTACCACATAAACGGCAGTCTACTTAATGCCGAATGTGTAATAAGAGACATTGGGACCCAGGTGGACAGTAGTCTCTCCTTTGATAATCACATTGCCACAGTAGTCAGGAAATCCTTTATGTGGCACACCTCATCACAAAAGGGTTCTCATCCAGGAAAAAATAAGTCATTGTTCCCCTCTACTCGGCACTCATTAGACCCATTATAGAGTACAATGCTCCTTTTGGAATGTACATCACAAGATATCTGCAGCAGCTGGAAAGGCCACAGAAGTACCTCACAAAGAGGATTACTGGCCTCAAACTGATGACCTACACTGACTGTCTCAAAAAACTCCAGCTTTAATTTGTAGCATATCACCTACTTCGAGGAGATCTCTGCCTAACATATAACGCTATGTTAAACCCAGAGCTGTTGGACATGCTACACCTAAAGAAATCCCAATCCCACCGAGCTACATGCTCTAGGGACCTAAACCTTGTCACCACAATAAACAGGATATGCTGGAGGGATAGATTTCTGTCCCAGAGACTTCCTATACTCTGAAACAAGCTACCCATCTATGTCAAGAAAAGTTCCTCATTAGCACCCTTCAAGAAAAATCTTGATGAGTGGATGGGAAATAGGAAATACACCCAGGGGATCACTTCTGTGGCTCTGGTCGACAGGGGCACAGTAAATTAACTTTCTTGGGTGGTGTAAGCCAGGAAACCTTGTTGGCTAGGCTTACTTAGGCCCTTGGGCCGATAGCCTAGTACCTACCTATGAACCTATGAACTTATGGTACTTGTGGTCCAGTGATCTGAGTGCATGCATAATGTGGTGGATCCTGGCCCCTGGTAAGCAACTGACAGTGTTTCTCCCTTTTCTGAGCCTGGAGAGAGAAAAATCACTCTTTCTCACAATGGAGTCTCCAATGACCAGTATGTTGGATTGTGTGGTGGCTTGCCTCATGGGCTTAGAAGTAGAGGCTGTATGAGATGTGGCTGTATGTGATGATGTGGGCATTGTTTTAAAATAGTTAATTCAGAGCTACTGAGGGTATTTGTTATTTGTACTTTGCCTAGGAGGTCATTGTGGTTAAAGAAAGTTACATTTAAGTCCCTCATCATAAGTGGGTCTATGTGTTCACTTTGTACTGTGTGTGATGGGTATAGCATGTGTACTGCTGACAACCTGGTTGACATTAGGAGTGCTTTTATGTAAGGGCTTTGCCTCCAGTAACATCGTGGAAATACAGCTCTCACATATCTTATCGGAAAGTTCACATCCATGGCAACAGTCCCTTTTATTGATTAGATGATTGCAGTGAGAATATAAGGTATTGTTAGAAGTATTTGCACCTCTAAAGGCAGTGCGTGTCACTGCAAAGTAGTTGCCCTGTGTCCAGCTACGTACTGGTGAAATTTCAGTGGTGTTTTTAAAGAAAAAGATCAACTCAAGGTGCTGGTGTCTATACAGGGCACTGCCAAATACTTGAAGTGGAACTAACTAAAGTAGACCTTGATGACTTATGAATGAAGTATTCATGGAGATATTCTGAAGTAAGGTTAGACAGAAGCTAATTGAGCAGTACCTACTGAAAAGCAAAAATAATTAGCTTTGTCAAGAATGATGAATAGTGGAGATTCACCTAATTGGCTACTGCCTTGTTACTACTAGTGCTGGTCTCACCACAGCTTCTTGCTGCTATAATACAGTGCCCCTTTGCTTATTCACATACCAGACACAAAACAGTAGCACCAATTTCAAAATGAGAACAGGCCACAGGCTCTTTGCAATAGCAGAGATTCACCTAATTGGCTACTGCCTTATTACTACTAGTGCTGGTCTCACCACAGCTTCTTGCTACTAGAATACGATGCCCCTTTGCTTATTCACATACCAGACACAAAACAGTAGCACCAATCTCAAAATGAGAAGAGGCCACAGGTTCTTTGTTGATCAACAGTCTCGTCCAAGATTATGCAAGATATGTAGGCTTGTTATAGCCTTTTTTGTGGTAGATACATTTAATAACAACCTGACCAATCAGGAATGTCCCATAAAGACACTCACTGCCCAATCAAAGTCAGCCAAGAATCAATGCCATCTGATCCTTCTCTCAGCAAGAGCAAAACAGAAGCACCAATTCTAAGCTGGAACCTACAGAACAGTTGTCGGGTTTTCTGGTGATTTACAGTTTCCAGGAAATAATGCCCCTATGCTTCATCTCCCACCAGAAGCAAAATAGAAGCACTGTTCCCAGTGTGATCACTGAGATGCAGAATGTCAGTTCTCCAATAATTGGTGATCTTGGATCAGTTGCTGCAGATTTTAATAGTAAAATGGAAAATAAATGTGTTAATATCCTAAGAATTGCAGTGTGCACTAAGCCGATAAATATGAGAGAAGGGGTAACGCAAGTTTTAACAGTCTAAGGAAAGATCTGCTAATTTTAAAAGAGCAAAATAGATTGGATGGGGGTGAGCAGTTAGTGTTCTGGCTGTATGGAGTATTGTGGGTGGCTCAAGAAATGTAAATAGCTAAAGGGGAGTTACTTCATAAAATGAGAATTTTGTGCTTACTGACAACAACCAATGAAAGAGGGGAGGGAAGGGAATATGAAACCAAATTATCATAAGTGATGGACAACTATAAAGACAGTTTAAAAACACAACAGCACCAAGGTGAGGGTATGAGCAAAAATGTAATTTCTGTGTGACTCACAAGAGTCAGAGTTCTGGTCTATTTCCTATTTTAAATATGCAGTAGAGAACAGAATACAATTAAACCAATGTAATGCAAATACACAATATGCAAAATAGAAGAAGGCAATGAAGCAACAGTACAAATTATTAGAAAGCAATATAAGAAAAACAAACCAACAATTTCCTCACAGTGGTCTATGACAGAGTCTGAGTGAGCTTTTCCAGTAAAGCATTGAAATGTTTTATTTTATGCCTTAAATTTGAGGTTTAGTTCCTAGCTACTCCCTCATTCACAGGCAATTAACTTTCATTGACTTGCTCTAACTTCTGTGTGACTCACAAGGCACTCAGCTCTAGTGTCTTTCTTACTTTAAATATGTAATTTAAAGCAGAACACGGTTAAAACACAGGATAATAAAAATACACCACAATATACAAAACAGAAGAAGGCAATGAAGCAAAACAAATGTCAACAAAGCAATATACGAAAAAAACATATTTCCTCTTGCAGCAGTCTATGGCAGAGCCTGAGGGAGGTTTTCCAGTAATGCATTGAAAGTTTTATTTTACCCCTTAAATACAAGATTTAGTTCCTTGTTCCTCCTTCATTTCATAGGTAATTAACCTTAAGTGACCTGTTTTATTTTCTGTGTGACTCATAAGAGACACAGCTCTGTTCTCTTTCCTAACTTAAATATGCAATAGAAAACAGAGTGCAGTACAGTATAATGAAAATACATCATGATATACAGCATAGAAGGCAATGAAACAATACAGATTACAAGAATGCAGTATCAGAAAAACAAACTAACATTTCCCTCACAGCAGTCCATGGCAGAGTCTGAGTGAGCTTTTCCAATAATGTTTTGAAATGTTTTATTTTACCCATTAAATACAAGATTTTGATCCTAGCTCCTCCCTCAGTTGACAGGTTGAACTGTTCTACTTTCTGTGTGTCTCAAAAGAGATACAGCACTGGAAAGCACACCAATCTATTTAATGAGTAATACTTAAAATTCATTGTTTAAATGTGTAAGCTGATATGCTGTATATCAATGAAAACAAAAAATTAAAAAATGCACCATAATATATAAAATAGAAGAAGCCAATGAAGCAATACAAATTGAAAGAAGCCAATATAAGAAAAACAAACTAACCTTTCCCTCACAGCAGTCTGTGCACAGTCTGAGCTTATTCAGAAAACCATCTGTCAAGGGCACTTGTTACTTGGGGATAAGCATAACTCTCAACTGTCCAGATTTCTGCAGAATGTCCAGATTTGTTCTCATATTTGTGATCTATTCATCATAAAATTTGTGTTTTTCTGGCAAATCACTAAAGACTGAAGTCATTAAATAATGGCATATATTTAAGTTTCAGAATTCACATCATTCGCAAAATGCATGCTAACACAAATCCTGTTATTCTAGCAACTTTCTAAGTTTATAGTGACAATATTTAAAATCTGTCCCTACTTTTAGGACTTTGTTCCCCCATTATATTGACTTTGTTCAGATGTTTTGCACTAAGAGGTTGAGACGTATGGGGACGGGATTTGGGTGCATAACACAGCTAAACTTCAAGATCAGGGGTGGGGTGGATATTTGCATCATGCCATTTACATTTGTGTTTGAGTTTGTCTTATTGCCAAATAGTGAATGAGAGTCTTAGCCTGTATGTACCTGTATTGGAAGTGGTCTGTATTTGTAGACTGGAAGAGATCAGGGAAGTTAATGAATTAGAATGCAAGGGTATTGTCAAGTAGTGAATGTGTGTCAGTGATGGAGATGATAAATGTGAGGGCAGTATAGTTATTTGTTCAGGTGTGCAAGCATGGTAAGCAAGAGAATTAACAGTCAGTGTCTTACTGTCATTGTTGATTGAAGTAAACGGAAGGGTGAGAAAAAAAAACATTTGGGAAATGTCTGATGGGGCAGAATGGAAGTAAGGTCAACACCAATGTGTGTGATCTGACAATCTCCTGGAGAGAGACAGAGAGAGAGAGAGAGACAGAGAGGTGAATGTTGAGGAAGTGAGAAAGGTAGAGTGTTAGGAAGAAACTGAAGAAGTGTATGCATGAGAGGAGAAGGGGGTGTAAGAGCAATGTGGGTGGAGGAAGATGGTGGAAAAAATGGTACACTACTAATGGAGGGCTAAGGAAATAAAAGTGAGCATTAATGACAAGGAAGACTGCTTGTATAGTGATAGTTTGGAAAAGAAGAATAGTTATAATTGAGGGATGATGGTGAGAGTAGGCAGCCTGGTTAAGTACAGGATATTTTTAGAAGCTGGGAATGTGACATGGGAAAGGAAGTGCAGTTTTGGCATGTGGTAATGAGATGGCTATGGCAGTTTATGTGGAGAATAGTTGGTGGAATGAGTGATGTTAATAAAAGAGTTTTTCTTAGGCTGATGTGATTATTGTGAGGTAAGGTGTTTGGACTGGTTGTTTAAAGGTGAGAAAGGAGTATATACAGTATAATGTTGATGACGACGGGATGAGTGGGAATTGGGAGGGGGATACGGTAATGGAATGAAGCAAAAACATTCAGGGCCCATAGTGGATACAACTCTCAGTATCAAAAAACAATCTGTAGTCTGGTGCGTTGTTGCCTCACAGCAAGACATTGTCCCGTTCAATTCTCAGCTAGAGTGTCATCTGTGTGGAGGCATGCGTGAATGAGCGTGCCTTCATTGAAGGTTCTGCATCAGGGCTGGTAGCTCGGCATGTAAAAATCCACTACCAAACATTAGCGGACCGGAGTTCTGCTGTGGCGACCCCTAACCGGGATAAGCCGAAACGCACAGCAGTCTGGTAAGTCACTATGCAACACTGCTTTGGACCTATTTTCAAAGTGGTGGTAAGAACTTAGATTTTGCTTGATCTATCAGTAGTTTATTAATGTCAGGACATGAAAAAGTTGGGAAATAGAAAGAAATCAATACAGATAAATAAAGAGAACTGTTTTTACATAAAAGTATCAGGAAGGAATAGTTTAGGAAGTGGAAGCAGCCAAGTAGAGCAGTGTGTAGCTTGGTTTTAAAGAGGACAGCAGGACAGAATCTGAAGCAGCAGAGGTTTAATGGAGGCTATACTGACTCTAGTGCTGTAAAAAAGCCTACAGCAGACAACCAAGCTCAGAGACATTAAACATTTACAGGTACAGTTAGGAACAGAGTGGGACTGAGATCATAAAAATAAAAATAAAAAGTAAATTCCCCTTAGACTGAGTTAATATTTAGAATAGTAAGATCTTGTTAGGTTGCTTGCTTCAGTTGTTTTTGCTCTGATAAACTTGTAGTGAACAGCTGCAACTCTGTAGTACCTTGGGGGAATGCAATCCATGGTTATCTAGGTATATAACAACAATACTTGGGTTAACTGTGGAGGAAAAAGGAGAGACATTTGTTAAATAACAAATAAAGGAAGAAAACAGGACCAAATTATTTTAGTGTCAAAAGGAAGTCATTCAACATATGCAGACAGAGCTGCAAAAAGGGGCATAGCATTAATCAGAGATCCTGAAATTAATGTTGTAGCATACTGAGAGGGTAGGGGAGTAATCCGTTAATTTATTCCTTTGATCGTAGTACACTGGTAACTGCAAATAATCCACTCTAATTAATGTCACATCTAATGAGATGAAATCTCTGTACCAGAAAGCCTCTCACAGACATATATTTTGTATTTGTGGTTCATTTACTTCTGTTGCATTTGGTGTAAACTGTTTTAGCCTTCTTTCCATTGCTTTTTCTACAACTTGCATGATTCTGAATTCTCACTGAATTGAAATAGCTGTATGCAACCTATTATTTATATTGTTAAAATAGCTGAAGCATTTTGTGTTGTTATCCTCTCCTTATGAAAGCAGATTGTTCTTATTTTACGTAACAGAATTGTTGTTGTTTCAGAATATGTTATGTCTGTAATTAATGGCTGTAGGTACTGTATGTTCCAACCACTGTAATAACATAAAAAAAAAACAGAGGTAAAATATCTAGAAGGAGATTTCTGCAAATACCCGGCTCTCATTTTTTGAAGATGAATCATTTTTATAAATCACATGATGCTTTATTTGTAGGAGGTAAAGCTAGAATTTATTCTACTGTATTCCTTCACAAGTTGCATAACTTTCATTTCTGCTGCTTCCCCTTTTCAGTCATACTGTGATGAATCGGAACTTTATTCAAGAAGAACTACCGATGAAGAAAGTAAATATTAAAAGAATGCATAGACATGATGTCTGCATGAAACTTATAATTTCCCTATTGAGTTTAACTAGTAACTTATGTTGTAATACTCAATTAAATGGAAGCACTGAACAATTAACTAATCCAGAAACAACGTGTTTGTGTGTGTGTGTGTGTGTGTGTGTGTGTGTGCATGTGTAACAACTTGTGTGTGTGTGTGTGTGTGTGTGTGTGTGTGTGT